>NC_142955.1:20474710-20482210 GCF_046866305.1 Octopus bimaculoides | reverse complement strand
AAGTTACAGGGACACAAATACACCAACATCAGTTGTCAAGTGATGTTGGGAAGACAAACAGACACACAGACATCATCATCATCATTGTTTAGCGTCCGTTTTCCATGCTGGTATGGGTTGGACGGTTTGAGTGAATAGATAAATAGATAGATACATAGATGGATGCATAGATAGATAGACAGAAAGGTAGATAGATAAGTAGATAAATATTTGAAGGTAGATAGATAGACAGAGAGGTAGCTGCAAATATATGTGAATAGAGATGGATAAAATGATAGAGAGACAGAGAGATAAGAAGATGAATGAAATTGCTTATTCAGTGTTAATGTTAAATGTATGGAAAAATTACTAACTAGAAATAATAAGAAGCGACAAATGGATAAATTCGTGTTAATATATAAAATATATAAGGTGTATTAATATGTTAAGTAGAAGTAAATATGAGAGAGAGAGAGAAAGGGAGAGGGAGAGAGAGAGAGAAGACGAGAGAGGCTGAGAGACAGTGATAAGCTTGTGTTAACAGATTTAATACAGGAAACACGACCAAATGAGAAATAAAACAATGAAAGCAAAGTAGAGATATGTATCTTGTGAGTCACGGAGATAATAAGAGACAAACAGCTGAGTTTAGTGTTAACATATTGGATACAGAAAGCATTTAGAAGCTAACTAGAAATGATTGGGGGTGGGGCAAACAAGACAGACAAACAGGTATACCCAGAGCATCTGTAAAGCCAATGGCATCGGGATTTACGACCTCCTTCTTCAAGGTGGATGTTCGTGCAAGTGAGGGTTTTATTTTTGTTTTTGTTTGTTGGTTTGATGGAATTATGGGAAATCAGCTCAAAAACTCAAAAAGACGATAAGTACAGACGTTGATTCATTTGACTAAAATGAATCGGTAGAGAGGGTTTCAGCCAAAAGGTTTTAGGATCTGATGGTACGACATAAAGGCAAACCCCTTTATGGGCGCAAAACCTAAACCGGCCTTATCAAACTTTAATATATATATACGTATATATATATATAAATATATCTATATCTATATAAATATATATATATATATAAGTGTGTGTGTGAGGGATATATATATATATATATATATATATATATATATGCACAGAAAAGTTGGCAACACACTACATGGGCCAATTATGAAGGAGTGATGCTAAAATACAGTAGATAGGTTGATCGATGTATATGTATGTGTGTGTGTATGGATATATATGTACATATGTGTGTGTGTGGATATATATGTATGTATGTGTGTATGTATGTATGTGTGTGTGCGTGTGTGTATTATGAATGAGTATATATATGTGTGTATATATGTACATATGTGCATATATGCATATATGTGTGTGTATATATATATATATATATATATATATGTATATATATGTGTATATATATGTATGTATATACTCTTACTCTTTTACTCTTTCATTTGTTGCAGTCATTTGACTGCGGCCGTTCCTTGAATGTTTTTTTTACTCGAACAATCCAACCTCAGGACTTATTCGTGTTTTAAAGCCAAGTACTTTTGCTGAACCTCTAAGATACAGGGCCAGAAAGACACCAACACTGGTTGTCCAGTAGTGGAAGGGAGACAACTACGAACATACAGACACACACACACATAGATGTATACATATATATGCAGTGGGTTTCTTTCAGTTTCCATCAACCAAATCCACCACCTTGTACATGCACACACACACATATACTCACGCAGACTAGAAACACTTATTTAAATTTCTTTTTTGCACCGTAGAATTTCCATCATCCCACAACCAAGTTTGCCATCCGAGAGTGTAGCGGGTGCTTTCTATGTGCCACCAGCACAGGAGCCAGTCAGGGGGTACTGGCATCGGCCACATTCGGATGCTGCATTTTATGTGCCACCGGCACGTATATCATCATCATCCTCAACATCGTTTAACGTCCGCTTTCCATGCTAGCATGGGTTGGATGATTTGACTGAGGACTGGTGAAACCAGATGGCTACACCAGGCTCCAATCTGATTTGGCAGAGTTTCTACAGCTGGATGCCCTTCCTAACGCCAACCACTCAGAGAGTGTGTATATATATATATATATATATATATATATATACTCGGTTATAATGTCTTACGTTTAAGCTGGTTCCCATACATTTCCATGAGGAGAAGTTTACATTTTTAACATCGCCGATTCCTATGGATCGCATAAATTGTAATTCTTCGAAACATATGTTGGAATAAAAGTATGCAGTTATAACATGCGTTTACTCCATTCTTTAAATTCATATATACTCAAATACCCAAAATATCAAGGAGTTTCTGCCTCACAAACAGGAGTTACACCACAGTTATTTTGTGATCTTTGCTACCCTGGTATCTATTAACCCATTTATTTTATCCGTATTATTTTTAATAGGAGAATATAAATACATATAATTAAATATATATATATATATCATATATCTAATTCATATACATAACATGTATATATATATATATATATATATATATATATATATGTGTGTGTGTGTGTGTGTGTGTGTGTGTGTGTGTGTGTGTGTGTGTGTGTGTGTGTGTGTGTGTGTGAATTAGATCCACTCAAACAGGGGTCCCCAAACTTTTTAGACCATCGACCCCTTCATAGAATCCTTGACCCCTCATCAAACTTCAGTCATGTACAAGACAATAAATACATAATAAAAATAATTAAGTAGCTGTGCATTTATTGACCCCTTGAATAATCTAACCGACCCGCACCCTGCAGGGGTTGGTACTGACCACTTTGGAGACCCCTGCACTAAACTGCACTTCACCCTCGGTATGACTGTAAGCCACAGGACATATTAAATAACCAAGAAAGAAACTATGTGTAGATTGTAATTAAAATATAAGGAGAACGATTTCTAAAATGTTCAGCCACGCATGAAAAGATCATAAAAGACGAAACGTAATCCAAACCACAACGGAAGATTAATTAACTCAGCCAACAGTGAAATCTTACTAATTAATAAACAGGTTTCCATAATATTATAATTGGGAATGTTACAATGGAATCTGGCCACAGAATCATAACAATGCCAACAGTCATGTGCTTCACTTCTATTATTATTATTATTATTATTATTATTATTATTATTAACGCTGTTAGTATTTGTAGTTCGAAGTTCAGTCGGTTTGATATTGCTAAAGCATGAGTCACACCACTTTGTTCTTATTTGCTGAGGAATTTTGAAGTTTAGAGGATAACAACATTGAAATGTCTGCGTTTATAAGAAAAACTGTGGTTTTCATAAAAGAAGAAAAAGAAATGAATTTCAGATGTTTGTAATGAGCAGAACAAAAATATGAAATATAAAGGCATAGGCTTGGCTGTGTGGTAAGAAGCTTGCTTGCCAACCACATGGTTCTGGGTTCAGTCCGACTGCATGGCACTTTGGGCAAGTGTCTTCTACTGCAGCCTCAGGCTGACCAAAGCCTTGTGAATGGATCTGGTAGATGGAAACCGAAAGAAGCCCATCATATATATCATCATCATTGTCATCATTGTCGTTTAATGTCTACTTTCCATGCTGGCATTGGTTGGACGGTTTGTCTGGGGGCTGGTGAGCCAGAAGGTTGCACCAGGCCCCAATATATATATATGTATGTATGTATGTATATACCTGCTAACATGGAACCCTACAATGGATTCCTAACTCCAGCCCAAGCTGTGAACTTGGAACCTAATGGATGACCAATTATAACATTTACACAGCGTACCTATTCATTTAAATCACCAGTTAACTAAACCCCCCCCCATATCCTATGTTTGTTTGTGTGTATGTGTGTGTTTTCCCCCCCACCCCACTGCTTGACAATTGATGTCGGTGTGTTTACATCCCCATAACTTAACAGTTTGGCTAAAGAACTGATAGAATGAATACTAGGCTAAAAAGAAGGGGGGAAAATAAACCCTGGGGTTGATTTGTTTAACTAAAACCTTTTAAAGCAGTGCTCCAGCATGGCCACAGTCAAATGACTGAAATCAGTAAAAGATAAAGATACCGAAAAACCACTGGTCTGGTTCGGTCCATTTTCCTCGACCCTAAAACAAAAAAAGACAAAGAGAACCTCGATAAGATTTGAACACAGAACAACAGAGTCCAAAAAAAAAATCACAAGGTGTTTTATCCAATGCTCCAACGCCTCAACTGGTTCTCTACAATTTGGTGTTTCGGTGTTTTGGTGCTGGAAATTATTTAACACAAGAAAAACTGAAGGTGTTTACACAGTCTTGATGAATTTACCATTTCCAAGAAGCCAGGATCAAAGGAATTGAGAATTCTTTGAGTTTGGAGCATTCACGTGTTCTTAGGCAGTGAGATGTGTTGGGGAAGGTCAGAAAGTCTGGCTTAGAAATGGGAATAGACTTTCAAACCTCAAAACATACGTTTTTTTTTTTTTATTAATCCCCGTCTGTCTGTGTTTTCGACTCCGTCCATAATCTGCCGGTTTCTCTTCGCCTCCTCTCCACCACACAGATTTTAACCAATCTGTGTGTGTGTGTATATATATATATGTTTGTATGTGTATATATTAATGTGTGTGTGTGTGTATGTTTGTATGTGTATATATTAATGTGTGTGTATGTATATATATATATATATATTATTATAAAATCTGGTAATTAACCATATATTAATTAATATTGATTAATTATCAGGAGGCCAACACATCTAAAGAATCAAAGAGATTCAGAAATATTATCTGCAATCTCAGGGGATTAAGGTACATTTTAAAAGGTAACGTCGACCACTAACGTGGACAATTAATGCGCTAGAAATAGATCACATCTTGTGTCTATTAAGACCTAAATTGTTCTCAACATGAAATATAGCAGCATACCAAAACGTGAGCGGGCAAGACATTTAAAATCACCTAAAAAAGCATTCTTAAACAGGAATTAGCACGCCAAAACAAAGACTTTTGAATTTTACCAATAAGCTGTAATTAGCAGAACCATATGCACGCGCACCCATGGCGGTGGGCAACTCTGTATACGATTCTGATGATTGCGGTTACATTACAAATCAGGCTGAAGAGGAATAGACAAATGGTAAGAATTTGTTAAATCCGAAACCGGTTTCTGTTTAAGAATGCTTTTTTAGGTGATTTTAAATGTCTTGCCCGCTCACGTTTTGGTATGCTGCTATATTTCATGTTGAGAACAATTTAGGTCTTAATAGACACAAGATGTGATCTATTTCTAGCGCATTAATTGTCCACGTTAGTGGTCGACGTTACCTTTTAAAATATATATATATATATAGATAGATAGATAGATAGATAAATAGATAAATAGAGAGAGATGGATAGATAGATATATATGTGTATATTTATGTAAATGTATGTTCGTATGTTATATATACACATGTGTATATATATATATATATATATATATATATATATATATATATATATATATCATCATCATCATCATCATCATCGTTTAACGTCCGCTTTCCATGCTAGCATGGGTTGGACGATTTGACTGAGGACTGGTGCAACCGGATGGCTACACCAGGCTCCAATCTAATTTGGCAGAGTTTCTACAGCTGGATGCCCTTCCTAACGCCAACCACTCAGAGAGTGTAGTGGGTGCTTTTACGTGTCACCCGCACAAGAGCCGGTCCAGGGGCACTGGCAACGATCTCGCTCGAAAACCCTACAAGGCCAGTCAGGCGGTACTGGCAACGGTCACGCTCAGGATGGTACATCTTATGTGCCACCTGCACAAGAGCCAGTCCAGGGGCACTGGCAACGATCTGACTTGGCTTGCCGGGTCTTCTCACGCACAGCACATTTCCAAAGGTCTCGGTCAGTAGTCATCGCTTCGGTGAGGCCCAATCTTCAAAGGTCTTGCCTCACCACCTCAGCCCAGGTCTTGCTGGGCCTACCTCTTCCAAGGGTTCCCTCAACTGTTAGGGAGTGGCACTTTTTCACGCAGCTATCCTCATTCATTCTCACCACATGTCCAAGCCAGCGCAATCGTCTCTCTTGCACACCACTACTGACGCTTCTTATGTTCAGCTTTTCTCTCAAGATACTTACACTCTGACGGGTATGCACATTTACATTACACATCCAGCGGACCATACTGGCTTCGTTCCTTGCGAGCCTACGCATGTCCTCAGCAGTCACAGCCCATGTTGCACTGCCATGTAGCATGGCTGTTCGTACACATGCGTCATACAGTCTGCCTTTTACCCTGAGTGAGAGTCCCTTTGTCGCCAGCAGAGGTAAGAGCTCTCTAAACTTTGCCCAGGCTATTCTTATTCTAGCAGCTACACTTTCAGCGCACCTACCCCCACTACTAACTTGGTCACCCTGATAGCGGAAGCTATCAACTACCTCTAGTTTTTCTCCCTGGAATGAGATAGAAGTTATTTCCTGTTTGTTTACAGTGTTTATTGCACCTGAACATCTGCCACATACAAAGACTAACTTGTAGTTAATCTGCCTTTGATATTGCTGCACCTCTTATGTGTCCATAGCTTGCACTGGGTACATCTTATAGAGTTACTACTTACTCCTTTACTGCATACTGAGCAGGGCCATCTACCTAAAGGGGTTTGTGTTTTATCTACCTTCCTACTTATTAGGATTTTGGTTTTTGCTAGGTTGACTCTAAGGCCCTTCGATTCTAGTCCTTGCTTCCACACCTTAAACTTCTCCTCTAGTTCTGATAGTGACTGCGCAATTAGTGCAAGGTCATCAGCATAGAGGAGCTCCCAGGGGCAACCTGTCTTGAATTCCTCTGTGATCGCCTGGAGGACTATGATAAATAGGAGGGGGCTGAGGACAGAACCTTGGTGGACCCCTACCTCTACCCGGAATTCATTACTGTACTCATTTCCAACCTTCACCTTACTGACAGCATCTCTGTACATGGCTCGCACAGCTCTCACTAACCATTCTTCTATCCCAAGTTTCCTCATTGACCACCAGATAAGGGATCGGGGAACCCTGTCAAAGGCTTTCTCCATGTCAACGAAGGCCAGGTACAGAGGTTTATCCTTGGCTAGATATTTCTCCTGCAGCTGTCTCACTAGAAATATGGCAACAGTGGTGCTTTTACCTGGCACGAATCCAAACTGCATCTCATCTAAATTGATTTGCTCCCTAATTAGTTGGGCTATGACCCTCTCCGTAACTTTCATAACCTGATCTAACAGCTTGATGCCTCTGTAATTATTAGTGTCTAAAGCGTCACCTTTACCTTTGTAGCAGTTTACTATGGTGCTGCTACACCAGTCATTGGGTATGACTCCTTTGTGTATCACCTGGTTCGTAATACGGGTGACTAGGCTGTAGCCAACACTGCCAGATATTTTGAGCATCTCTGCAGTGATTCCTGATGGGCCGGGGGCTTTCCCTGTCTTCATACTCTTGATTGCTTTATCTACCCTGGTACTGTCAACTCGGATAGCTGGTCCCTCTGTTGGGTCGACATACGGCA
>NC_142955.1:20442210-20462210 GCF_046866305.1 Octopus bimaculoides | reverse complement strand
AAGCAGCCATTGTGGAGAATAAAGTGAGAGGTAGGTATAGGGTCTGATCCAGTCAGATATTTCATCAAAGACGTTCCAGCTGTGACCATCCCATCTTTTATTCAGGCATAGTGCATCTAGGACTACACTATCTAATGTTTAATATAGTAGTTAGTATAAGTGGCTATTGTTGTTGTTGTTTAGTCCTCGGTGATGATTGTGATTTGGCAGAATTGTTTTTTCAGCTCTTTATGTTCTGAGTTCAAATCCTGCAAAGGTCGACTTTGCCTTTCACCCTTTCAGGGTCGATAAAAATAAAAGACCAGTCAAGAACTGGGTTCGCTATAATCAAGTCATCCCCCCCATCTTCCATAAGCTGCCCTTGTAAGTAAAATGGGAAAATATTATTATTGTTATTATTATTAAGGTGGCAACATCATTAGCATGATGTACGAAATGCTTTGCGGTATTTTGTCCATCGCAGCACATTCTGAGTTCAAATTCTGCTGAGGTCGACTTTGTCTTTCATCCTTTCGGGATTGATGAATTAAGTACCAGTAATACACTGAGTCAGTGTAATTGACTAGTCCCCTGCCCCAAAATTTCAGGCCTTGTGTCTTTAGTAATAAGGATTATTATTATTATTATTATCGTTATTATTCAGCTCACAACTTACATTTTGTACAGCGATTGGTACCAAGAATCCCCTAAAAAATCTCCCTCGCTTTCACCATTATATTATTATTATTATTATTGTTTTTCTTATTTCTGTCCACAGAGAGCTGCAACCTGGAATCTACATTTTATCGATCCATTGACGTCCGCAGCAAAGACTTACGGGAGACTCTGCTGTCTGCTAGTAAATCTCTACACCAAGGCAAGCCCTCAGGCTGGGATTCCAACCATGATGACCACCACCAATTGGCTGAAACTGTAAAGGCTTCGATTGGTGCCGAACGTACAAAGAGTGATGGGTTTGAGTCTTTCTTAATGCAGTCGGTGGTGGCAGGTGACCTGCAGTATGAGGACGACACATGGCAAGAGGAGAGAGACGGGTACTCTGAGTTCTACCCTAGGGGTGTCAGCAGTGCTGCTTTTGATGATGAAGAGGAGGAGGGGAAAATTCTGAAGAAGAAGGATCGCAATGTTAAGCTTGGCTGTGGCTCCTTAGAACCACATGCATCAAAGTTGTCTCCCAACCCCATTTCTTATCCTGGGGACTTCAGTGTCCCCGAGGTCAGAGACAAGTTGTCCCTTGAAGATCGACTGTCGATCCTTAGGGACCAGATTGACTACAACAAGAGAACAGACACAATTATGGAGTGTTTGCTGCAGTCATTCTTGATTGACGATTCATTGGACCATGACGATGATGTACTCTTCACAGAGGATTGTGGCTAATAATTCGAGATTGTAAACAATAACTGGGTGTTGTAGGTAATAAACAGGGCCACGAATTAGCTGGAGTGTTTTAAAGTCTTCAGAAAATTCAAATTCTAGGTTCAAATCCCACTGGGGTCGAGTTTGCCTTTCATCTTTATGGGGTTGATAAAATAAAAATGTACATGTCATGTTCGGGGGTTGATTTCATCCCTTGATTGCTGACAGCTGCCCCAACCTCTTTGTCGCACAAATCTCCAGCCTTGTGCTTATGGTATAAACTAATTTTATAATTGCTGCTCTTCAGGCAAAATTTTCAACCATTATTATTATTATTATTATAATGAAGGCAGAAACATTCATCCACTGGACGAAATGCTTCATGTTCTGAGTTCAAATGCCACCAGGGTCAACTTTGCCTTTTATCCTTTCATGGTCAATAAATTAAATACTAATAAAATATTGGGGCCACTGTAATTGACACATCCCCTCCCCTCAAATTTGAGGATCGTGCCATCAGTAGAAAGGAGTTTATTATTATTATTATTATTCAGTTCACAACTTACATTTTGTACAGTGATTGGTACCAAGAATCCCCTAAAGGATCTCCCTCCCTTTCACCAGCCCCCAAATCCATGGTCTTGGACTAATGTAAACAAACATCATCATCATCGTCATCATCATCTTTGTATAGATAATAAAATCCAGTTTGTTTTTTAAAAAAATTAAATTTGAATAAACCTATTTTTCTATGAAAATAAAAACAATATTTTTCTAAAAGACGCAACAATGTCACTTGCTCTGAATATATATATACACACACACACACACACACATATATATATATATATATATATATATATATATACACTCACACACACACACATATACACACACACACACACACACACATATATACACACACACATGTATGTATATATATAATGTAGATACCAGTTCATTGCACGAGCTTTTAAATCTCATTGGGGAACTAATCTGAAAAAAATAAAGACTGTGTATAAATGGATCCTCATTTGCTGCCATTTGGTGAATTGTTTCCAGCTTTAATAAAATAATATATATACATATATATACAGAGTGTCCTGATATTAAAGCAACCAAAGTTTCGGTATTTAATAACTAGCAATGAATGTGATAAGATATTAAAATGATACGACATTATAAAAACTTTGTTTGTCTTCTTTTTGTTTCAGCCAAAATAAATTCAGATTTATGACTTAAATAATGACTATAGACCAAAATACAATCGTAACCCTCAACAAAGGAGGCGAAAGTAATAAAGCTATATCAAAAATCCTTAATAGTAACCAAAAATCAGCCTCGAAAATTGTAAAGAAATTTCTAGAGACTGCTTCCAATGCAGATCGACCTGGACATGGCGAAAGAAGTGTGAAGACTCCCTCAGCTATGACCCTTTATTTTTTCCAAGATCTCTAATTGGTGGATGGGAGGAAGATATCTCCCAAACAGGAGGCCTAACAGGAATGCATACAACAGATCAATCCTCTCTTAAAAGGATCCCAAATGTCAGGTGATGATTTTAGAATAGGGTGGATGAGGATTAAGTCTATCACCCAAGATATTTCAAGCTATATTATGTGGTTTACTCTTGAAATCATTGAGCTGTGACCATGCTGCGGTTTTGCTTTGGTGGGTTTAATCTATCATATAAACCCCAACACTTACTTTTAAGTCTGTCATACATTCCTAATCTAAATATTTGTGGAACAGCAAGGTTAGGAAACCTACTGAAGATTTTTATTAATCAGTAAGTACTGAGGAAATTACAGCATCTTTCAATGATGGAAAGTATTTGAGTGTGTATGTATCATCATCATCATCATCATTTAACGTCCGCTTTCCATGCTAGCATGGGTTGGACGATTTGACTGAGGACTGGTGAAACCGGATGGCAACACCAGGCTCCAATCTAATTTGGCAGAGTTTCTACAGCTGGATGACCTTCCTAACGCCAACCACTCAGAAAAACGATAACAATCTAATCGCTCATAGCTAAAAAAAATTGTCAGAGACAGAAAATGTAAACACACGAAGTATTGAGTAGAAGCTGAAATTAAGGCGAAAGTGTGAGAATGTTTTGGTTCTGTCTGGAGTCCGTCCGGACGGAAGCATCGATGGGAGCATGCGCATTGGTGAGCGGAAGAGGTCAGAGGGCAACTGGATGTCATGTTTACAACGAAGAGAAGAAAACCTTCCCCTCCAGATTGTTGACAGGTAAGAAGAAAAGCTCATTTCCCCTTGTTTTTTTTAATGTCAACCCTCCTGTTTCTTAATTTTCCCTTCATACCACAACACACACGCTTTTGTGAGAAGCAGAGGAGTGTTTATAATCCGTAAATAACTTATACTGAAAAAAAGAAGAACCAAAACAAAACAAGAATACATTCTGGCAGTTTAAATGAAGATTTCCAAGAGTCTCTTCTTCACAGTTCATTTAATCTACCAAAACCTCGCCCTTGCCTCAGCTTCCTATCATCTTTTGATTTGTTTTATTTCTTTCATCATTTTTCAACGACGACTTCGGGTATTTTCTGTACCCGAAATGGGAGAAGAAGAAGAAGAAGAAATCTAATGGATTGTGTTTGCTTGATTGTTTCTGTCTGTTTTTATGTATCTATGCGTTATAGATATAACGAAATCATGCCAGCAATGTCTCATTTTAAACTAGAAGAAGAAAAAAAGCCTTACAGATTTATTCTCACCTGCTTCAGGTGTGTATGTAAAATGCAGAAAACAGAATCGAAGTTTTATGCATCAGATGCGTCTATTTTTAACGCATCTGTTCGAGTTTAGTTGATACAACAGAGACAATGCTTTTATGAATTTCATAAAATGAGACACCCAACCGTTTAATTTCTTCTGACTCTCCTCCCATTTCGTTAAATCTCACTTGACGCAGAAATACCCGAAGTCATCCGGTTATATTTTGTTTGCAACGTCCTGTACCCAGATATGCATCTATATATATATACAGGTACGTGAAGGTATGTACATACATGTACATATATAGATGTAAAAATTTACATTTCCTTCTCCAAGCCTAGATTCGAAACCGAATCTAAGAATTAGCGGTCGCCCAAACACGACAATCAACAGGCGCGAAAAACAGGTTTTCTTTGTCCTGTCAAAAAGTGATCGATCATCTCCCTTTGACCTTCGACCTTAGAATGTCAGGCGAAATTCAACTGGTCAGCATCTGACCTATTTAGGTACAAACTCTGCTGCAGTATGTATGTCCTTCTAGCTGCCACGATTCTTATAAATAGAGTGGTCAGCAAGACGTCAGGACACACAGGGACAGACAGACAGGGAGACTGCTACTATGAGACCTCTGCTAGTGTGAGACAGAGATTTTCCTCCGGCCAAGCAAGATGAGAGAACGAACACACACACACACACACACACGAACATATCCTGGTTCCATCATTTGTCTAGCAACTCGAAGCAAGTTGTTAAAATTGAATGTAGTGGCTATTAATATTTATTAACTCCATCTAATAAAAATGTTATAATTGAATCAGTTACCACTTTGTCATTTCTCAGGCAAACACATGCCTATCGCACCGACACTCAACAAAAACACACTACATTCTGGTGACTCCACTACATTTTGGTGACCCCGTCAAAGAATTCCGGCCTTCCCTGGAACCAGCTTCTACGAAGAATAACAGCCTGCACATCATCTGTCAACAAACCAACTGTGAATTTCTGCGAACACCATGGCTCTTCCAGAACCGAATCCAGCGGTGAATCCATTACCTTCCGACACGACAATTCAAGCGGCGATTACGTGGAAAATTCCCCCATTCTGGACGCACGACCCTGCATTATGGTTTCACCACATAGAAGCCCAGTTTTCTTCTCACCGAATACTGAGCGATGCGTCTCGACTGTCGCATGTAATCGGTTCTCTTTCACCAGAGATCATGAACGTCGTCCGTAATCTCGTCATGGCTCCACACGGTTCTGTGTCGTACGAAATTGCGGACTTGCGTTCATTAATGACGCAGCAAGCCGCACAAATACAAACCCTCACAACCCAAATACAGGCCCTATCGCTTGGAAACCGGCGCCGAAGCAGCAGCCGACCGCATCGATATGGTAGACGATCCCGCAGTCCCAGTGCTACCCGCAACTCACCCGACACGTGCTGGTACCACCGAAAATTCGGTACACAGGCGCAGAAATGCACCATACCATGCTCATTCGCATCACCCAGTTCGGGAAACGGTACAGCCGGGAACTGAATGCGACGGACGTTCCTGGTTCGCACCCACAAAGTCGCCTGTTTTTCGTTTGCGATCGGGTAACAGGCACACGTTTCCTAGTTGACACCGGCGCGGAAGTCAGCGTAATCCCCGTGTCCAGCATTTCAGGAAAACGAACGGAGACACCAGTCTGTCTTCAGGCAGTCAATCACTCGCCAATCCAACAGTTAGGGAACAGTCCCTAACACTGAACTTGGGACTACGCCGCACATTCCAGTGGGTATTTGTCATCGCAAAACTGCCGACCCCTATCTTAGGAGCCGATTTCCTCCATCATTTCGGTCTCCTAGTAGACATACAAAACAGACGACTTGTCGACAGCACCACACAGCTTACTGTGCGCGGTATAGCCGCTCGTATGGCCACAGTCAGCCCAACCATATTGCTTTCAACAACGACTCGTCACAGTACCATCCTGAAACAGTACCCGGACGTCGCTCGACCAGTTTTCCACAACCAGCCGATCAAGCACGATATCACCCACCACATCAAGACCAGCGGTCCACCTGTTGCTGCACGACCCAGAAGGTTACCACCTGATCGCCTCAAAGCCGTCAAACGGGAATTCCAACACATGCTCGACCTTGGAATCATCCGCCCGTCCAGCAGCAACTGGTCCTCGCCGATACACTGCGTCCCCAAAAAATCATCGACCGACTGGCGAGTTTGCGGTGATTATCGGTCACTAAACAAAAGTACCGTCAGTGATGCTTACCCAGTCCCTTATCTGCAGGATTTTTCTAGCTCGCTGCATGGCGCTCGCATTTTTTCCAAAATCGACCTTGTGCGAGCGTACAACCAAATACCGGTTGAACCCGAGGACATCCCAAAAACAGCAGTCACGACACCTTTCGGAATGTTTGAATTCCTGCGTATGCCTTTCGGTTTACGCAACGCAGCACAGACATTCCAAAGGTTCATCGACATGGTCACCAGAGGTTTGCCTTTCGTCTATGCCTACATAGACGACATACTGGTGGCCAGTAACTCGGAAGAAAAGCATGACCAACATCTGCACTTGCTATTCGAACGTCTGCAAAAATTCGGAGTCGTCATCAATCCCAGCAAATGTGATTTCGGAGTTGCTTCCCTTCATTTTCTCGGGCACATCATCGATAAGGATGGTATTCGTCCCCTCCCTGATAAAGTACAGGCCATCGTGGAATTTTCGCCACCCACATCTCTCCGCAAATTAAGGGAGTTCCTCGGTCTAGTGAATTTTTATCGGAGATTTGTACCTCACCTTGCCGAGATAGCGCAACCGCTCACAGATTTGCTACGTCAGCGAACCTGCAAAAATACCGAAATTGCCCTGGATGAACATCAGCTCGCCTCTTTCGCCGCCCTAAAAAAAGCTTTATCCAACGCTAGTATGTTGGTGTATCCGAAACCAAATGCCTCGCTGTGTTTACTCGTCGATGCATCCGATTCCGGAATAGGAGGCGTCCTACAGCAGCTTGTTGATGGCATATGGCAACCGTTGTCTTTCTTTTCTAAGCGGTTAAAACCCGCCGAAACGAAATACAGTACCTTCAGTCGGGAATTATTGGCGGCATACCTGGCCGTTAAGCATTTCTGACACATGCTAGAGGGTACCAATTTTGCCATATACACCGATCACAAACCACTGGTATATGCATTCAACACCAAGCCTAATCGCCACTCGCCGAGAGAAATCCGCCACCTCGACTTCATATCACAATATACGACGGATATTCGCCACATCGAAGGGACGACTAACTTAGCAGCCGATGCACTGCCTCGAACGCAGATCAATGCCATCCACACCACGTCTACAATTGATCTGGCTAGTATAGCAGCTGAACAGGAGAATGACGAAGAACTTCTAAAGCTCCGGAATTCGCCATCTCTCAAATTTCAACATGTTCCGCTACCATCTTCCTCGGCCCATATTTGGTGTGATATCTCCACTGGTCACCAACGCCCTTATGTACCGCAAAAATATCGTCGTGAAGTTTTCTCTGCTCTGCATTCTCTGTCACATCCTGGTATTCGCTCCACTCAAAAGCTGATATCAACCCGTTTTGTGTGGACCAATATCAACAAGGACATCAGAGAATGGACCAAGTGCTGTGTCGCGTGCCAAAAAGCAAAAATCTACCGGCACATAAAATCACCAATCGGTTCATTTTCGCAACCCGACGCACGATTTCAGCACGTTCACATTGATATCGTAGGACCTCTGCCACCTTCGCAGAATTACACTCATCTACTCACCTGCGTGGACCGTTTTTCGCGATGGCCCGAAGCTTGGCCCTTATCCGATTCATCGGCAGAGACGGTCGCCAAAACGCTGATATCACAATGGGTTTCGTGTTTTGGCACAGCCGGAACAATCACCACAGACAGAGGACGTCAGTTTGATTCCCACCTTTTCGCCGAACTGACTCGTCTACTCGGGTGCAAACACACCCGCACTACTGCTTACCACCCTGCAGCAAATGGCATGGTTGAACGCTTCCACCGCCAACTCAAAGCAGCTATTAAAGCATCTGCAGACTCTTCCAACTGGCTGGAACATCTCCCCTTCATCCTCCTTGGTATTCGATCCACGGTTAAGGAGGAAGTTGGACACACTCCGGCAGAACTAGTCTACGGCTCAACACTCACCTTACCTGGGCAGATGATTGAACCTGTTGCATCACAACACCTTCCTGACCCAGCACAATATGTGCACCGATTGCGGACATCCATGTCGCTTTTGTCACCTGCAGGCCCCAGACAACAGAACGTCGTTTCACATGTTCCCAAGGACATCAACACTTGGACTCATGTTTTCGTCAGAAACGATGGCCACCATATTCCGGCCACCATCGCAACTCCGGCCACCATATTCCGGGCCGTACAAAGTCATCAAACGAGAACCCAAGTATTTCGTCCTCGATATCGGAGGTAAACGAAATACCATTTCGATTGATCGTTTGAAAAAAGGCTTCATCGAGGACGACTTACATTCAGTTCCCTCTGTTCCTCGAACAGACTCACCAACCCCAGCAAGCACTACAGATTCTGCACAACCCCGGCACACTAAATCGGGAAGAACTGTTCGATGGCCAGCAAGGTTTGTGCAAGTTTTTCGGGTAAGTCCCAATTCTCAACCTACCCATCTTCTTTAATGGAACGCATACATCAAAACATAACTCATATGACTGCATCACCTACATTCAAACCTAAAGAATTCAACGAACAATTTGTATACATAAAAGAAAACATTGTTCCATATCAGCGAAAAACTTTCTGTTTGAACATTTTACTGAACATTTCACAAGCGAACTTTTTCGATGAACATTCTTTCATTTTTTGCATGTACATATGTTTTGTTTTCTTTTTAAACTGTTTTGCTTTCTTGTAAAAATATTTTGTTATCTGACGTTTACACACACTTGCAACAGTCACATTCTCACTCGTGCTACCATTTGATCTTTTGCGCCACTGAAATACAACCTGCCTCTATTTAGACCTCTAGTGGGTCGAGCAATCAATAGATGCACGTCTCTTTCAACGCGCCAACATGTTTCTGCCTGGGCACATATATGCATTGCCCACCATATAGCACACACCAACAGTGAATCCTTGCTTCATATTTTTTTTATGTCCCATGTTTTTGACATTCACTTGTCTGTTGCACCTTGTAAAATTTTTTTGTGCATACACAAAAAGATAACATTTCCAAAATCGTTCGATCTCCGGCCTTCTCACTAGAAGAGGGGTAGTGTAAAAATTTACATTTCCTTCTCCAAGCCTAGATTCGAAACCGAATCTAAGAATTAGCGGTCGCCCAAACACGACAATCAACAGGCGCGAAAAACAGGTTTTCTTTGTCCTGTCAAAAAGTGATCGATCATCTCCCTTTGACCTTCGACCTTAGAATGTCAGGCGAAGTTCAACTGGTCAGCATCTAACCTATTTAGGTACAAACTCTGCTGCAGTATGTATGTCCTTCTAGCTGCCACGATTCTTATAAATAGAGTGGTCAGCAAGACGTCAGGACACACAGGGACAGACAGACAGGGAGACTGCTACTATGAGACCTCTGCTAGTGTGAGACAGAGATTTTCCTCCGGCCAAGCAAGATGAGAGAACGAACACACACACACACACACACGAACATATCCTGGTTCCATCATTTGTCTAGCAACTCGAAGCAAGTTGTTAAAATTGAATGTAGTGGCTATTAATATTTATTAACTCCAGCTAATAAAAATGTTATAATTGAATCAGTTACCACTTTGTCATTTCTCAGGCAAACACATGCCTATCGCACCGACATATGTGGAGGTTTCTGTGTGTGGGGGTGTATGGGTGTATGCGGGTATGTGGGTATGTACACATGGGTATGCGCTTACGTATGTGCGCACGTGTTTGTAAATAGGTGTCTGCACGCTAGCAGACACATATGTAAACGCTCACTTTAATTACCTCCCCTCACCCACCCGAATGACTCTTTGACCACAACCTTTAGCATCACATCAGAGACACCCTCCCTTTATATTTCTATGTAAACTAGCGTTCTCATGCCTCTAAAGCCCGTGGAATAATATCGGTGACCCCGTCGTAACTCTATGTAAACAAACCTTCTGACGGTCACTGACCATGTAACACCTCAGCTGGTAAGTTACCCCATCATTTCGCTTTTGTCTTGCTACTAAATGTTTTATTATGTTCTCCCTGGTGAGAAACAAGTTATAATTCCAGCTACCCTTTCTTTTTTTGTGAAATGGCCCTCATTTGCTTGGAACTTTCATCGACATGCGTTTTGCTCCATTTGTTGTTATTATGCATATACTTATATATTATTTGTATTTTATTGAAGGAATCCCCGTTCTTCCTATCAAGTTCACAGGTGCCCTTAATTCAGTCAGACCCATTAAACTTCACTTTTTCCCACCCCTTTTTCCGGGATAACACTTAACCCCTCCCCTTTTCATCTCCTAATTACTTGGTTACCCTGTTGTCCACTTCTACCTGACAACGACACGTCAACAGCTGATTTTAAAGGAAGGAGATAATTTGACTTCACTAACTATTTCAGAAGAGGTGCGCATTGCCTAATTACTAAACACTCAAATGGTTCAGTGTTTTTAATTCTGGTGACTTTCGCTTATTGGCGCCTCAGAGATGTTCTTGATCTGCGCGGGATTTGGCTGCTATTTCTCGCTGTGGAAGACAGGTGTCTATGATCTGTGCGTGATTTGGCAGCTGTTTCTAGCTATGTAGATGTCTCCAACGACTAGAACTCTAGAGCCTCAAGAGATTACTTTACTTGCTGTTAGTTTCAACAACAACCACTGGCTTCCAGTCCGGCTATTTGCAGAGACTGAATTAGTGGTTAACAGTAATCCATGTGTCCTGTTTCTATTACTCCTTCCTTTACCATTTGTAGTCACCATGTTTCTTATAGAAAACCTTTGAAAGACCACCCATACTACCTTTACACAGAAACTTAAGTAAGATCAATATTTCTAATACACAGTTTGTCAACATCAGTTGCTGAGATGTCCAAAAGAAAATGAAACAAAGTGTTTCGGCCAGAAGCAACTCAAGTGGAGGTCTCCGATGAAATTTCCCAGCTCGTTCAGGTATGGTAGTATGTTATTGCAATTTGCAATTCGTTTTCTTTCTGAATGTCAAGTTTTATTGACTTCTCTTTCTTTACTAACATTGAAAATGCTCTGATATGGTATTTTACTCACTTATTTAAAAAAAAAAAAACATCCAAAGCTTTATTATTTTTTGTTGTTGTTGTTTCATTTCCACACAGCAGAAATGTTAGAAGGTAAGTTTCTATTTAAAAACCTGATATATATATATAAAAAAAGAAAAAAAGTCTCACATTTTATGAATCTTTATAACTGATTGTGAATATTGGTGTGGTTGTACCCCCGCCCCCTCTGTTAAACTTTAAATCACTGTGAAATAGGAAGTTAGTATTGTAGAACAAAGATCAGTTTGATCAGATATGTTGGTATCAAAATGGTGTAGAGTTTCTTTTTCTTTTCTTTTTTTCTTTTGTTGGTTTGTAATATTTTAAGCCACTTCACTGAATTTCCTTTGCAGATTCATAGCTTGTTGAGAGCCTCCGAGAAATGTGCTGTTGGTCAGACCAAACTCAAACGAGTGCTCATCTCCATAGCCGGTGTGTCCACACTTGTTCTCAAAGGAAATTCCGAGTTGACTGCAGAGACCTGCAATGGCTGCTAATATTTTTAGAGATTCAGGACGATTTTGTCTCTTGATATTTGTGTTATTTTTTGAGTCCTGTATCTATTTTGTCCTTGTCTGCATGAGTGGCTCTGTGGTTAAGAAGTTTGCTTCGCAACCACATGGGCTGACCAAAACTTTCAGAGTGGATTTGCTAGATGGAAACTGAAAAAAACTCATATATATGTGTGTGTGTGTGTGTATATATATATATATATATATATATATATATGTGTGTGTGTATATAGATATATATATACACACACACACGTGTGGTTATGTACAAGGAGTGAGAGAGAACGAGTAGACAGGCATGAAGAAGCATTGGAGATTGATTTGCAGTGCTGCTCATTGGGGTTAATTGATGATGGTGACTTTGCATGTGGTGTGTCCCCTCCCCTCCATTAGTACCAAGACCACCATCATTCACCCTAATTTCAAAATGTTTTTAAGACTTGCGCATATGCGCACGACCTGTTATTAATTATCGGTTGAATGACATCACGTAAAGTTTGATAATTTAAAAAATTTTTATGAATTTGTGTTCTGCAAATATCTTGTACAATTATGCAAGTCCCACCCCCATAAACCTCTGTGGATCCTCAAATTAGACTTAACTGGTATCGATCCCAGTAGGAATGAAAAGTGCATTGCTGGAATTTTTGTATAGATTTAAGAGGTATGTAAATGATAAATTGTTTTGATAACATAATTATCTGTTAGTAAATATCTTTTCCTTACACACACACACACACACACACACACACACACACACACACACACACACACACACACTACCTTTATCCTGTGAGGTGTCGAAATTAAAAATTATAAGTTTTATTTTATGTTTTAGTTATTTTAGAACTTCAGATTTTTTTTCTATAATTCTATTTATATAAATTACCATTTTGTGTGATGTTTGGGCTTGTAGAGACTGCAGTATATTTTTGGTTACTGTTATAAAAAAAGTGACAAGGAATAGCCCTACAAAAATGAAAGTAAATTACATGTTACCAATTCTTTTAGTCCTGCCACCTCTGTTTACCATTCTTGTATACTTTGAAATGGACTTTGTCTCTGTAAAAATTTTTTGTTTACTCTGTACGTTTTCTTCCTTTGGCAACAATTTCTCAAAGATCAATTTAATTTTTCAATCGAACATTAGATCTGCAGGTGACTTGCCTGAACTGATATTTAGAATTTATTTAGCATTTCGTCATTGCCTAATTTTTTTTTTCTCTCTAGCACTTGCTTCAAAGTATCTACAAATCATTCTGCTTGCCCATTTGACCCTGGGTGGTAGGGCGGAGTAAACGTGTGCTTGATTGCATGCATTTTATACAATTTCTTGAACTCATCCTGTAAATTATGTTCCATTGTCCGATACTGTGGTGTCTGGAACATTGTATTGAGCAAAAAAGTTCATGCAGGAACTTTGCTACCTTCGCAGTAGGTTGACTGCACCTACATACTTCCGGTCACATGGTAAGGCTATCAACAATGTAGTAGGCACCATTCAGTGGTCCAGTGTAGTCTATATGTACTCTGGACAATGGACTCAGGCCATGATTGGTATTTGTGGTGCCTTGGCTGCTGGCACACAACCTCTACAAGATTTTACCAAATTTTCAATGTCCTGGTCCAGTGTCGGCCAAGACGCATAACTCCTTGTCAAAGCTTTCATTCTCGACATCCCCAGGTGTCCACTACGAAATTCATGTAATATCTGTTTCTGTAGGGCAGTTGGTACCACCACGGCCTTTCCTCAGCTTCAATGTCCCAGGCTTTGGGATTGATGTCGGTCAGTTTTAGGCTTTGCCTCAGCTGATCCTTGTATCAGTGGCATGGATGGCCACACAGTGGTCACCAGATAAAATCTGACGCAGTAGCTTGGTTTCTTTCATTCTTGCATTTGTGGCCTGTCCATTTCAGGATGATGGCCTCGATGCTATTGTTTTAATTTAATATTGAGATCACATATTTTTGGTATCTTTTTACAATTATATTTTCATGTTCTTGAATTCCGGATGGATTTGACGAAAGCCTTCTTGACTCTATCTACATTTTCTGTTTCTGGTTCAGAATCTAATATGATTGTCTTTTCTGTTCTTGAAAATATTTTATAAGGTCCTATATAACAAGGACTTAACGAATGAGGAGTGATTTCTTTATTACCCACAAGGGGGCCAGTGGGGACATATAACAATTAGAAAAAAACAAAAACTTATGATAAAAATGAATGATAATGAAAATGAGCTACTTTATTTCATTATATTGGCTATGAAAGCCGTACATAGGTGGAGTAGCTGCGGGCTGGACAAAGACATTGATGAGATGAATGATGAACACGATGATATTAATGGGAGAAGGCAGAAGTCCCCCGCCGAACTCTGCTTCTCTAAAACATTGTTCTTTTATAATTTACATATTTGAGGCAATAAACCTCTTAGCACAGTTTCTTATTGGACTCAAGCTCCTTACAATGAGGTACTAAGCCTCTTACTGCAGACGACACCATGTCCTTAAAATGAAGCACCTGCCTCTTACAACTCTTCTCATGGGCCACATGCCCCTTCAGTATGAGGCACTCATCCTCTTACAATCTTCCAACCCAAAGTGCCACTTAGGCACTCCAACAGTGCCACGATCGGAAGCACAATATATCCACAGGGAAGGAGTCCATTCAGGCTATGTCTCCTCCCTTGACAAACCCTGTAAAAAAGCTCTCCCAACGCCTCCTCTCACCTTCTGGAGAAAACCAAATATTGTTCCTCCATTTGTTCGAGGCTACAACTTCCTCCGTCGGTGGCACAATTCCCACCGATGGGGCTTTGGAACATGCCAGCAGTGTGTATTAGCAATCGTTTTGTTTGGCCAGGACATACATTCATGGGTTACTCTGTTTCTCTGGCACGAAAAGAGTCTGGTAAAACCAGTAGAGATGTCACGGCAAATGTATTGGAATCAACTGAAATTGCAATGCAGAAGAATGTGATTTACCTGTTTCCAAAGCAGACCCTGAGCAGTTTAAGGGGGCCTTTCGTCAAACGATGCTGTTGGGAGGCATTGACCTGCCCCTGCAGGTGCCAAGTTGCAAGCCCGACTGATTTAGGCTGGTTGACTTTTGCCCCTGCCATTGCTTCATATTTTTTTAATGGGGTCTTCTTCACGAGGTCGCTGCCCTTCATCAGACACGAGGATGGTGACTTCATCCACATATGCTGTTGCTCCCTTACCATAACGTAGATCATGCGGTCTTCCCCCACAGTCCCCAACCTCCGCAGCAGTGGATCAAGGGCTAATACATGCAGAAGCAGCAACACGGGGCAGCCCTGGCAAATTTAATGCTTGATTGCGAATTGTTTTGAGAAGAGACCGTTCACCTGGACGATTGTTTTGATCAATGATATACATAGCATTGATCCAGCCATGGAAAGTCGAGCCCAGTCTGACCCCCCACCAGATACCGATGGTCAACCGTATCGAATGCTGTAGACTGGTCTAAATTCACCAGTGCCCCACCCTTGCCAGGAATTTTTCCTACCTGCTCTATGGTGTAGCAAATGAGGTGAAGGTTGTCGTAACAAGTCGGAAAAGGGATCTGCTTGCATCATGATGAGAAGATGCTGTAAGGAAAGTATTTCCCAGCAGCGAAAGACCAGACCTAAGTCAATCAGAAACAGCCAGAATCATCTTCCTTAAACATTGCTGGATAAAATTTGCTAAGTTGAGACAGAAATCTAGGGCAGTTTCTTTACAGCAAGGTGCAGACAATTGTTGCCTTCTTTGTTCACAGCGTTTACGTCTGCACAAAAAAACTTCTTTTAAAAAAAATGAAACTTTTAAATCCACACCATTCCTAATATCACTTTTAAATGTCAAGTCATACCCTAATTCAAACACAACTATGCTTTCCCATTGGACACCTCTTAAACTTCCTATGAGAAATAATGACTTTGTGCTGATAGAAGTAAATGAGAAAGAGTTATTATATATTATTATTATTCATAATTTACATTTGTTTTCTTATGGTAATCATAAATATAATAAAAAATAGCACAAATAAATAAATAGTTGATATACTGGAAATTCTTTCTTTCGGATATGTAGAGGCATATTTATATAATAAATATTGATCTACGTCATAATTGTTTTTTTTATCTGTTTTAATTTTGTTTTTTTATGTATTTGAATTCTCATTGCAAATACTCTTAAACATACGGATTTCGAACCAATATTTTGTGATTTAGCATTCCTTGAACATAGAATTTCATGTGTCTTTTTGAAATATTGTACTCAAGTGGCTTATGTACAGAGATATGTATTGTTTATCAATCAAATATTGTATATAAGTCAAAACAAATTGTTGGCTTTGTCTTTTTCAAAAATTTTTATATTATAATGTAAATAAATTGTTAGATTGTCAATTGTATTTTTCTATTTAATTTATTATTTGTAATTTATACTCCTATGTCTGTGGTATTCAACTGCTGTACCTGTGAACTGGATGTTTTACACTCCATATAATTTTTTTTTCTTTTGTTACATTATATATATATATATATACACACACACACACACACACACGTAAAAAGAACCCTTCATGTGTCGTTGATGCCAGTGTTGCCTGACTGTTTCCATGCCAGTGGCAAGGAAAAAGCATTCTAGCGTGGTCGTTGCCAGTGCCGCCTGACTGGCTCCTGTGCTAGTGAAATATAAAAAGCACCCACTACACTCTCATAGTGATTCGTGTTAGAAAGGGCATCCAGCCGTAGAAACCTTGCCAGATCAGATTGGAGCCTGGTGCAGCCTCCTGGCTTGCCAGCCCTCAGTCAAACCATCCAACCGACTCAGTGAGAACAAAGTCTGGCTGACCAGCTAGAACCTTGGCCAGAGGGAAAAATGAAGTTTACTGTCAGCAACTGTGAGACAACGTCCCACAACCCTACGAGCTCTAATTCTCTTCTCTTCCAACATCATTCTATCTCTCTCTGTAGTTACTACTAAACATTGAAATAGGACACAAACACAAACTTTACTTCGCATGCTTTTGGTTCTATCAGAACCTGTCCGTCGAGGCAAGGTATTGTAACATAATGGTAAACAAACACGTCCTTAAAACTTCAAGCATTGTTCATCTTTCACATCCTACAACTTGCCAGTATAACAACAAATTTTTATCGTCAAAACCGCTGACTCTGACATTTCATAATATTGTGTCCCTAATCCAACCTTACCCTTTACGACTGGTAACTACACAAATTATTATCGTTATTTATATATATATATATATATATATATATATATATATATATATATATACACGCACACACATACACCTTACAAACTGATTGGCGGCAAGAAGGGCATCCAACTGTAGAATCAAACCACAAATGAACCCATTAGCTTGCTTACCAACCACACGGTTCCAGGTTCATTCCCTCTGCGTGGCACCTTGGGCAAGTGTCTTCTACTATAGCCTCGGGCCCACCAAAGCTTTGTGAGTGGATTTGGTAGACGGAAACTAAAAGAAGCCCGTCGTATATATATATATATATATATATATATATATAATCATCATCATCATCGTTTAACGTCCGCTTTCCATGCTAGCATGGGTTGGACTATTTGACTGAGGACTAGTGAAACCGGATGGCAACACCAGGCTCCAATCTAATTTGGCAGAGTTTCTACAGCTGGATGCCCTTCCTAACGCCAACCACTCAGAGAGTGTAGTGGGTGCTTTTACATGTCACCCGCACGAAGGCCAGTCAGGCGGTACTGGCAACAGCCACGCTCAAAACTGTGTCTTTTATGTGCCACCCGCACAAGACCCAGTCCAGGGGCACTGGCAACGGTCTCGCTAGAAAATCCTACGAAGGCCAGTGAGGCGGTACTGGCAACGGTCACACTCAAAATGGTGCATCTTACGCGCCACCCGCACAAGAGCCAGTCCAGGGGCACTGGCAACGATCTCACTTGGCTTGCCTGGTCTTCTCACGCACAGCACATTTCCAAAGGTCTCGGTCAGTAGTCATCGCCTCAGTGAGGCCCAATGTTCGAAGGTCTTGCCTCACCACCTCAGCCCAGGTCTTCCTGGGCCTACCTCTTCCACGGGTTCCCTCAACTGTTAGGGTGTGGCACTTTTTCACGCAGCTATCCTCATCCATTCACACCACATGTCCATACCAGCGCAATCGTCTCTCTTGCACACTACAACTGATGCTTCTTATATTCAGCTTTTCTCTCAAGATACTTACACTCTGACGGGTATGCACACTGACATTACACATCCAACGGAGAATACTGGCTTCATTCCTTGCGAGCTTACACATGTCCTCAGCAGTTACAGCCCATGTTTCACTGCCATGTAGCATGGTTGTTCATACACATGCGTCATACAGTCTGCCTTTTACTCTGAGTGAGAGTCCCTTTGTCGCCAGCAGAGGTAAGAGCTCTCTAAACTTTGCCCAGGCTATTCTTATTCTAGCAGCTACACTTTCAGCGCACCCAACTTGGTCACCCAGATAGCGGAAGCTATTGACTATCTCTAGTTTTTCTCCCTGGAATGAGATAGAAGTTGTTTCCTGTTTGTTTACAGTGTTTATTGCACCTGAACATCTGCCACATACAAAAACTAACTTCCTAGTTAACCTGCCTTTGATATTGCTGCACCTTTTATGTGTCCATAGCTTGCACCGGGTACGTCTTATAGAGTTACAACCTACTCCTTTTCTAGATACTGAGCAGGGCCATCTACCTGAAGGGGTTTGTATTTTATCTACCTTCCTACTTATTAGGATTTTGGTTTTAGCTAGGTTGACTCTAAGGCCCTTCGATACTAGTCCTTGCTTCTACACCTGAAACTTCTCCTCTAGTTCTGATAGTGACTGCGCAATTAGTGCAAGGTCATCAGCATAGAGGAGCTCCCAGGGGCAACCTGTCTTGAATTCCTCTGTGATCGCCTGGAGGACTATGATAAATAGGAGGGGGCTGAGGACGGAACCTTGGTGGACCCCTACCTCTACCCGGAATTCATTACTGTACTCATTTCCAACCCTCACCTTACTGGCAGCATCTCTGTACATGGCTCGCACAGCTCTCACTAACCATTCTTCTATCCCAAGTTTCCTCATTGACCACCAGATAAGGGATCGGGGGACCCTTTCAAAGGCTTTCTCCATGTCAACGAAAGCCAGGTACAGAGGTTTATCCTTGGCTAGGTATTTCTCCTGCAGCTGTCTTACTAGAAATATGGCATCAGTGGTGCTTTTACCTGGCACGAACCCAAACTGCATCCCATCTAAATTGATTCGCTCCCTAATTAGTTGGGCTATGACCCTCTCCGTAACTTTCATAACCTGATCTAACAGCTTGATGCCTCTGTAATTATTTGTATCTAAAGCATCACCTTTACCTTTGTAGCAGTTGACTATGGTGCTGTTACACCAGTCATTGGGTATGACTCCTTCGTGTATCACCTGGTTCGTAATACGGGTGACTAGGCTGTAGCTAACACTGCCAGATATTTTGAGCATCTCTACAGTGATTCCTGATGGGCCGGGGGCTTTCCCTGTCCTCATACTCTTAATTGCTTTATCTACCCTGGTACTATCAACTCGAATAGCTGGTCCCTCTGTTGGGTCGACATACGGCAGGCTCTCTTTCTCCCATTCATTCTCTTTATTAAGCAGTCTATCGTAGTGGCATCTCCAGACCTCTTTCTTTGCAGCCTCATTTAGTGCAAGATCTCTCTCTGTAGTTACTACTAAACAATGAAAGAGGACACAAACACAAACTTTACTTCGCATGCTTTTGGATCTTTCAGAACCTGTCCGTTGAGGCAAGGTATTGTAACATAATGGTAAACAAACATTTCCTTAAAACTTCAAGCATTGTTCATCTTTCACATCCTACAACTTGCCAGTATAACAACAAATTTTTATCGTCAAAACCACTGACTCTGACATTTCATAATATTGTCTCCCTAATCAAACCTTACCCTTTACGACTGGTAACTACACAAATTATTATCATTACATACATATATATATATATATTTATATATATATATATACACGCACACACATACACCTTACAAACTGATTG
>NC_142955.1:20440210-20441710 GCF_046866305.1 Octopus bimaculoides | reverse complement strand
CGAATCAATTTAGATGAGATGCAGTTTGGGTTCGTGCCAGGTAAAAGCACTACTGATGCCTTATTTCTAGTGAGACAGTTGCAGGAGAAATACCTAGCTAAAGATAAACCTCTGTACCTGGCTTTCGTTGACATGGAGAAAGCCTTTGACAGGGTCCCCCGATCCCTTATCTGGTGGTCAATGAGGAAACTTGGGATAGAAGAATGGTTAGTGAGAGCTGTGCGAGCCATGTACAGAGATGCTGCCAGTAAGGTGAGGGTTGGAAATGAGTACAGCAATGAATTCCGGGTAGAGGTAGGGGTCCACCAAGGTTCCGTCCTCAGCCCCCTCTTATTTATCATAGTCCTCCAGGCAATCACAGAGGAGTTCAAGACAGGTTGCCCCTGGGAGCTCCTCTGTGCTGATGACCTTGCCCTAATTGCGGAGTCACTATCAGAACTGGAGGAGAAGTTTCAGGTGTGGAAGCAAGGTCTAGAATTGAAGGGCCTTAGAGTCAACCTAGCTAAAACCAAAATCCTAATAAGTAGGAAGGTAGATAAAACACAAACCCCTTCAGGTAGATGGCCCTGCTCAGTATGTAGAAAAGGAGTAGGTAGTAACTCTATAAGATGTACCCGGTGCAAGCTATGGACACATAAGAGGTGCAGCAACATCAAAGGCAGGTTAACTAGCAAGTTAGTTTTTGTTTGTGGCAGATGTTCAGGTGCAATAAAGACTGTAAACAAACAGGAAACAACTTCTATCTCATTCCAGGGTAAAAAACTAGAGGTCGATAGCTTCCGCTATCTGGGCGACCATGTTAGTAGTGGGGGTGGGTGCGCTGAAAGTGTAGCTGCTAGAATAAGAATAGCCTGGGCAAAGTTTAGAGAGCTCTTACCCCTGCTGGCGACAAAGGGACTCTCACTCAGAGTAAAAGGCAGACTGTATGACGCATGCGTACGAACAACCATGCTACATGGCAGTGAAACATGGGCTGTAACTGCTGAGGACATACGTAAGCTCGCAAGGAATGAAGCCAGTATACTCCGTTGGATGTGTAATGTCAATGTGAATACCCGTCAGAGTGTAAGTATCTTGAGAGAAAAGCTGAACATTAGAAGCATCAGTTGTGGTGTGCAAGAGAGACGATTGCGCTGGTATGGACATGTGGTGAGAATGGATGAGGATAGCTGCGTGAAAAAGTGCCACACCCTAACAGTTGAGGGAACCTGTGGAAGAGGTCGGCCCAGGAAGACCTGGGCTGAGGTGGTGAGGCAAGACCTTCGAACATTGGGCCTCACCGAGGCAATGACTACTGACCGAGACCTTTGGAAATGTGCTGTGCGTGAGAAGACCCGGCAAGCCAAGTAAGATCGTTGCCAGTGCCCCTGGACTGGTTCTTGTGCGGGTGGCACATGAGATGCACCATTTTGAGCGTGGCCGTTGCCAGTACCGCCTGACTGGCTCCCGTAGGATTTTCGAGAGAGATCGTTGCCAGTGCCCCTGGACTGGCTTGTGCGG
>NC_142955.1:20412710-20437710 GCF_046866305.1 Octopus bimaculoides | reverse complement strand
GGCTCTCTTTTACTTGTTTCAGTCATTTGACTGTGGCCATGCTGGAGCACTGCCTTTAGTTGAACAAATCGACCCCAAGACTTGTTCTTTGTAAGCCCTGTGCTTATTCTATCAGTCTCCTTTGCCGAACCATTAAGTTACAGGGACACAAATACACCAACATCAGTTGTCAAGTGATGTTGGGAAGACAAACAGACACACAGACATCATCATCATCATTGTTTAGCTTCCGTTTTCCATGCTGGTATGGGTTGGACGGTTTGAGTGAGGTCTGGTTGAATAGATAAATAGATAGATACATAGATGGATGCATAGATAGATAGACAGAAAGGTAGATAGATAAGTAGATAAATATTTGAAGGTAGATAGATAGACAGAGAGGTAGCTGCAAATATATGTGAATAGAGATGGATAAAATGATAGAGAGACAAAGAGATAAGAAGATGAATGAAATTGCTTATTCAGTGTTAATGTTAAATGTATGGAAAAATTACTAACTAGAAATAATAAGAAGCGACAAATAGACAAATAGATAAATTCGTGTTAATATATAAAATATATAAGGTGTATTAATATGTTAAGTAGAAGTAAATATGAGAGAGAGAGAGAAAGGGAGAGGGAGAGAGAGAGAGAGAGAAGACGAGAGAGGCTGAGAGACAGTGATAAGCTTGTGTTAACAGATTTAATACAGGAAACACGACCAAATGAGAAATAAAACAATGAAAGCAAAGTAGAGATATGTATCTTGTGAGTCACGGAGATAATAAGAGACAAACAGCTGAGTTTAGTGTTAACATATTGGATACAGAAAGCGTTTAGAAGCTAACTCGAAATGATTGGGGGTGGGGCAAACAAGACAGACAAACAGGTATACCCAGAGCATCTGTAAAGCCAATGGCATCTGGATTTACGACCTCCTTCTTCAAGGTGGATGTTCGTGCAAGTGAGGGTTTTATTTTTGTTTTTGTTTGTTGGGTTGATGGAATTATGGGAAATCAGCTCAAAAACTCAAAAAGACGATAAGTACAGACGTTGATTCATTTGACTAAAATGAATCGGTAGAGAGGGTTTCAGCGAAAAGGTTTTAGGATCTGATGGTACGACATAAAGGCAAACCCCTTTATGGGCGCAAAACCTAAACCGGCCTTATCAAACTTTAATATATATATACATATATATATATAAATATATCTATATCTATATAAATATATATATATATATATATATATATATAAATAAGTGTGTGTGTGAGGGATATATATATATATATATATATATATATATATATATATATATATGCACAGAAAAGTTGGCAACACACTACATGGGCCAATTATGAAGGAGTGATGCTAAAATACAGTAGATAGGTTGATCGATGTATATGTATGTGTGTGTGTATGGATATATATGTACATATGTGTGTGTGTGGATATATATGTATGTATGTATGTGTGTATGTATGTATGTGTGTGTGCGTGTGTGTATATATGAATGAGTATATATATGTGTGTATATATGTACATATGTGCATATATGCATATATGTGTGTGTGTATATATATATATGTATATATATGTGTATATATATGTATGTATATACTCTTACTCTTTTACTCTTTCATTTGTTGCAGTCATTTGACTGCGGCCATTCCTTGAATGTTTTTTTTACTCGAACAATCCAACCTCAGGACTTATTCGCGTTTTAAAGCCAAGTACTTTTGCTGAACCTCTAAGATACAGGGCCAGAAAGACACCAACACTGGTTGTCCAGCAGTGGAAGGGAGACAACTACGAACATACAAACACACATAGATGTATACATATATATGCAGTGGGTTTCTTTCAGTTTCCATCAACCAAATCCACCACTTTGTACATGCACACACACACATATACTCACGCAGACTAGAAACACTTATTTAAATTTCTTTTTTGCACCGTAGAATTTCCATCATCCCACAACCAAGTTTGCCATCCGAGAGTGTAGCGGGTGCTTTCTATGTGCCACCAGCACAGGAGCCAGTCAGGGGGTACTGGCATCGGCCACATTCGGATGCTGCATTTTATGTGCCACCGGCACGTATATCATCATCATCCTCATCATCGTTTAACGTCCGCTTTCCATGCTAGCATGGGTTGGATGATTTGACTGAGGACTGGTGAAACCAGATGGCTACACCAGGCTCCAATCTGATTTGGCAGAGTTTCTACAGCTGGATGCCCTTCCTAACGCCAACCACTCAAAGAGTGTGTATATATATATATATATATATATATATATATATATATACTCGGTTATAATGTCTTACGTTTAAGCTGGTTCCCATACATTTCCATGAGGAGAAGTTTACATTTTTAACATCGCCGATTCCTATGGATCGCATAAATTGTAATTCTTCGAAACATATGTCGGAATAAAAGTATGCAGTTATAACATGCGTTTACTCCATTCTTTAAATTCATATATACTCAAATACCCAAAATATCAAGGAGTTTCTGCCTCACAAACAGGAGTTACACCACAGTTATTTTGTGATCTTTGCTACCCTGGTATCTATTAACCCATTTATTTTATCCGTATTATTTTTAATAGGAGAATATAAATACATATAATTAAATATATATATATATATATCATATATCTAATTCATATACATAACATGTATATATATATATATATATATATATATATATGTGTGTGTGTGTGTGTGTGTGTGTGTGTGTGTGTGTGTGTGTGTGTGTGTGTGTGTGTGTGTGTGTGTGAATTAGATCCACTCAAACAGGGGTCCCCAAACTTTTTAGACCATCGACCCCTTCATAGAATCCTTGACCCCTCATCAAACTTCAGTCATGTACAAGACAATAAATACATAATAAAAATAATTAAGTAGCTGTGCATTTATTGACCCCTTGAATAATCTAACCGACCCGCACCTTGCAGGGGTTGGTACTGACCACTTTGGAGACCCCTGCACTAAACTGCACTTCACCCTCTGTATGACTGTAAGCCACAGGACATATTAAATAACCAAGAAAGAAACTATGTGTAGATTGTAATTAAAATATAAGGAGAACGATTTCTAAAATGTTCAGCCACGCATGAAAAGATCATAAAAGACGAAACGTAATCCAAACCACAACGGAAGATTAATTAACTCAGCCAATAGTGAAATCTTACTAATTAATAAACAGGTTTCCATAATATTATAATTGGGAATGTTACAATGGAATCTGGCCACAGAATCATAACAATGCCAACAGTCATGTGCTTCACTTCTATTATTATTATTATTATTATTATTATTATTATTATTATTATTATTATTATTATTAACGCTGTTAGTATTTGTAGTTCGAAGTTCAGTCGGTTTGATATTGCTAAAGCATGAGTCACACCACTTTGTTCTTATTTGCTGAGGAATTTTGAAGTTTAGAGGATAACAACATTGAAATGTCTGCGTTTATAAGAAAAACTGTGGTTTTCATAAAAGAAGAAAAAGAAATGAATTTCAGATGTTTGTAATGAGCAGAACAAAAATATGAAATATAAAGGCATAGGCTTGGCTGTGTGGTAAGAAGCTTGCTTGCCAACCACATGGTTCTGGGTTCAGTCCGACTGCATGGCACTTTGGGCAAGTGTCTTCTACTGCAGCCTCAGGCTGACCAAAGCCTTGTGAATGGATCTGGTAGATGGAAACCGAAAGAAGCCCATCATATATATCATCATCATTGTCATCATTGTCGTTTAATGTCTACTTTCCATGCTGGCATTGGTTGGACGGTTTGACTGGGGGCTGGTGAGCCAGAAGGTTGCACCAGGCCCCAATATATATATATGTATGTATGTATGTATGTATATACCTGCTAACATGGAACCCTACAATGGATTCCTAACTCCAGCCCAAGCTGTGAACTTGGAACCTAATGGATGACCAATTATAACATTTACACAGCGTACCTATTCATTTAAATCACCAGTTAACTAACCCCCCCCCCATATCCTATGTTTGTTTGTGTGTATGTGTGTGTTTCCCCCCCCCACCCCACTGCTTGACAATTGATGTCGGTGTGTTTACATCCCCATAACTTAACAGTTTGGCTAAAGAACTGATAGAATGAATACTAGGCTAAAAAGAAGGGGGGAAAATAAACCCTGGGGTTGATTTGTTTAACTAAAACCTTTTAAAGCAGTGCTCCAGCATGACCACAGTCAAATGACTGAAATCAGTAAAAGATAAAGATACCGAAAAACCACTGGTCTGGTTCGGTCCATTTTCCTCGACCCTAAAACAATAAAAGACAAAGAGAACCTCGATAAGATTTGAACACAGAACAACAGAGTCCAAAAAAAAAATCACAAGGTGTTTTATCCAATGCTCCAACGCCTCAACTGGTTCTCTACAATTTGGTGTTTCGGTGTTTTGGTGCTGGAAATTATTTAACACAAGAAAAACTGAAGGTGTTTACACAGTCTTGATGAATTTACCATTTCCAAGAAGCCAGGATCAAAGGAATTGAGAATTCTTTGAGTTTGGAGCATTCACGTGTTCTTAGGCAGTGAGATGTGTTGGGGAAGGTCAGAAAGTCTGGCTTAGAAATGGGAATAGACTTTCAAACCCCAAAACATACGTTTTTTTTTTTTTTTATTAATCCCCATCTGTCTGTGTTTTCGACTCCGTCAATAATCTGCCGGTTTCTCTTCGCCTCCTCTCCACCACACAGATTTTAACCAATCTGTGTGTGTGTGTATATATATATATGTTTGTATGTGTATATATTAATGTGTGTGTGTGTGTATGTTTGTATGTGTATATATTAATGTGTGTGTGTGTATATATATATATATATATATATATATATATATATATATTATCATAAAATCTGGTAATTAACCATATATTAATTAATATCGATTAATTATCAGGAGGCCAACACATCTAAAGAATCAAAGAGATTCAGAAATATTATCTGCAATCTCAGGGAATTAAGGTACATTATAAAAGGTAACGTCGACCACTAACGTGGACAATTAATGCGCTAGAAATAGATCACATCTTGTGTCTATTAAGACCTAAATTGTTCTCAACATGAAATATAGCAGCATACCAAAACGTGAGCGGGCAAGACATTTAAAATCACCTAAAAAAGCATTCTTAAACAGGAATTAGCACGCCAAAACAAAGACTTTTGAATTTTACCAATAAGCTGTAATTAGCAGAACCATATGCACGCGCACCCATGGCGGTGGGCAACTCTGTATACGATTCTGATGATTACGGTTACATTACAAATCAGGCTGAAGAGGAATAGACAAATGGTAAGAATTTGTTAAATCCGAAACCGGTTTCTGTTTAAGAATGCTTTTTTAGGTGATTTTAAATGTCTTGCCCGCTCACGTTTTGGTATGCTGCTATATTTCATGTTGAGAACAATTTAGGTCTTAATAGACACAAGATGTGATCTATTTCTAGCGCATTAATTGTCCACGTTAGTGGTCGACGTTATCTTTTAAAATATATATATATATATAGATAGATAGATAGATAGATAAATAGAGAGAGATGGATAGATAGATATATATGTGTATATTTATGTAAATGTATGTTCGTATGTTATATATACACGTGTATATATATATATATATATATCATCATCATCATTATCATCATCATCATTTAACGTCCGCTTTCCATGCTAGCATGGGTTGGACGATTTGACTGAGGACTGGTGCAACCGGATGGTTACACCAGGCTCCAATCTAATTTGGCAGAGTTTCTACAGCTGGATGCCCTTCCTAACGCCAACCACTCAGAGAGTGTAGTGGGTGCTTTTACGTGTCACCCGCAAGAAAACGGCCATGCTCGAGATGGTGTCTTTTATGTGCCACCCGCACAAGTGCCGGTCCAGGGGCACTGGCAACGATCTCGCTCGAAAACCCTACAAGGCCAGTCAAGCGGTACTGGCAACGGTCACGCTCAGGATGGTACATCTTATGTGCCACCTGCACAAGAGCCAGTCCAGGGGCACTGGCAACGATCTAACTTGGCTTGCCGGGTCTTCTCACGCACAGCACATTTCCAAAGGTCTCGGTCAGTAGTCATCGCTTCGGTGAGGCCCAATCTTCGAAGGTCTTGCCTCACCACCTCAGCCCAGGTCTTCCTGGGCCTACCTCTTCCACGGGTTCCCTCAACTGTTAGGGAGTGGCACTTTTTCACGCAGCTATCCTCATTCATTCTCACCACATGTCCAAGCCAGCGCAATCGTCTCTCTTGCACACCACTACTGACGCTTCTTATGTTCAGCTTTTCTCTCAAGATACTTACACTCTGACGGGTATGCACATTTACATTACACATGCAGCGGAGCATACTGGCTTCATTCCTTGCGAGCTTACGCATGTCCTCAGCAGTCACAGCCCATGTTTCACTGCCATGTAGCATGGCTGTTCGTACACATGCGTCATACAGTCTGCCTTTTACCCTGAGTGAGAGTCCCTTTGTCGCCAGCAGAGGTAAGAGCTCTCTAAACTTTGCCCAGGCTATTCTTATTCTAGCAGCTACACTTTCAGCGCACCTACCCCCACTACTAACTTGGTCACCCTGATAGCGGAAGCTATCAACTACCTCTAGTTTTTCTCCCTGGAATGAGATAGAAGTTATTTCCTGTTTGTTTACAGTGTTTATTGCACCTGAACATCTGCCACATACAAAGACTAACTTGTAGTTAATCTGCCTTTGATATTGCTGCACCTCTTATGTGTCCATAGCTTGCACCGGGTACATCTTATAGAGTTACTACTTACTCCTTTACTGCATACTGAGCAGGGCCATCTACCTAAAGGGGTTTGTGTTTTATCTACCTTCCTACTTATTAGGATTTTGGCTTTTGCTAGGTTGACTCTAAGGCCCTTCGATTCTAGTCCTTGCTTCCACACCTGAAACTTCTCCTCTAGTTCTGATAGTGACTGCGCAATTAGTGCAAGGTCATCAGCATAGAGGAGCTCCCAGGGGCAACCTGTCTTGAATTCCTCTGTGATCGCCTGGAGGACTATGATAAATAGGAGGGGGCTGAGGACAGAACCTTGGTGGACCCCTACCTCTACCCGGAATTCATTACTGTACTCATTTCCAACCCTCACCTTACTGACAGCATCTCTGTACATGGCTCGCACAGCTCTCACTAACCATTCTTCTATCCCAAGTTTCCTCATTGACCACCAGATAAGGGATCGGGGGACCCTGTCAAAGGCTTTCTCCATGTCAACGAAGGCCAGGTACAGAGGTTTATCCTTGGCTAGATATTTCTCCTGCAGCTGTCTCACTAGAAATATGGCAACAGTGGTGCTTTTACCTGGCACGAATCCAAACTGCATCTCATCTAAATTGATTTGCTCCCTAATTAGTTGGGCTATGACCCTCTCCGTAACTTTCATAACCTGATCTAACAGCTTGATGCCTCTGTAATTATTAGTGTCTAAAGCGTCACCTTTACCTTTGTAGCAGTTTACTATGGTGCTGCTACACCAGTCATTGGGTATGACTCCTTCGTGTATCACCTGGTTCGTAATACGGGTGACTAGGCTGTAGCCAACACTGCCAGATATTTTGAGCATCTCTGCAGTGATTCCTGATGGGCCGGGGGCTTTCCCTGTCTTCATACTCTTAATTGCTTTATCTACCCTGGTACTGTCAACTCGGATAGCTGGTCCCTCTGTTGGGTCGACATACGGCAGGCTCTCTTTCTCCCATTCATTCTCTTTATTAAGCAATCTATCGTAGTGGCATCTCCAGACCTCTTTCTTTGCAGCCTCATTTAGTGCAAGCGTACCATCATCTATGCGAACACATTTCTCTCCTACAACATCACTATTCTCTCTCCTACACTGTCTTGCAACACGAAATACCTCGAGTCTTTGGTCCTCACGGCGCAGAGCATTGGCAAATCTTTTCTTATCTGCTTCCCCTCTGGCTAAATAAACCTGTCGCCTAGCTTCCCTTCTGGCAGATTGGTACAATTCCCTGCTACCACCGTTCTTCCAGTCCTTCCAAGCCTGTTTCTTTTGTCTAATAGCCCCGTCTACATCCTTGTTCCACCACCACGTTACTCTGGGTCGAGAGGGGACTTTACACCAGCCACAGATCTGGTCTATGGCTCTCAACAGGTTGTCCCGCAGAAATCTCCAATTGTCTTCCACGTTGTATGATGCTATATCCCCTTCTATTTCGTCAAATGCTTCAAGTAACTTGTCTCTAAATCTCTGTCCATTTGCAGGGTCTTTAAGTTTCCATACCCTTCTCCCCCAGGCCGGTCTACTTCTGCATGTGCATAAATATTTATAGATATATTTATACACACACACACACACACATATGTATATTACTCTCTCTGTTTTACAGAACTAATGAACTATAAACGATAATGACTTCCTCCTGGAGAAATACTTTTGTTATATATACTGTATATACATTAATTTTTACGCAATATATATACATATATATATGGTATTTTTATATAAGCTTAAAGCTTATGGTGATCACCATGCAATGACTAACGAAAATAGTCTAATAAGGGGACATATAAGCCCTCGACAGAAAAAGAGGGCTTACCTATCCGGCACCGAAATATATATTCATATACTCTTTTACTAGTTTCAGCCATGCAGATGCAGTCATGCTGGAGCACCACCGTAGTCTTTCTGATTTCTTTATATGTATGTGTGTATATGTTTGTGTGCCAGTGTTTGTCCCCCCACCACCATCACTTGACAACCGATGCTGGTGTGTTTGTGTTCCCATATCTTAGGAGGACTTAGAATAGGTCCTGGGATCAATTTGCTCAACGAAAGGTGGTGCTGCAGCATGGCCGCAGTCAAATGACTAAGACATGCACAAGAATAAAAGAATATATATATTGATTATACATATAGATATAATGAGCATAAGATCCCGGGATCCGAGTGTAGGAAGATTGTAAGTCTCAAGCAGTCCATGGCAGATATAGAAAACAAAAAGTGGACAGTGTACAGTCGTTGTGTGGGAGTGCTTCGGTGGTGGTGGTGGTGGTAATCTTAGTAGAAAGTGGTGAGACATAAGTGGTGGTGGTGGTGGTGGTGATGTTAGTGGGTGTAAGTGGTTGTTGCTGAAGAGGGAATGGAACTAGGAACTGCAGTTACTTGACACGAATACTTCACTGTATTGACGATTTCCTGGCACTGATAGTGGTGGTGGAGGAGGAAGAAGAGGGGGAGGAGGAGAAGTTAATGGTGGCAGACATCATTTAACACCAACAGATCACACTTCATCCAAATACATTATTATATATACATATCTCTCTCCATCTATTGATCTGTTTGTCTGTATGTATATTTATATCTATATCTGTTTGTCTGTCTGCCTATCTATCTATCTATCTATGAGTCCAGAGTAATCCATAGACAGAGGAGGTGCAGCCGGAGTGTAGAAAGGTAGAAAGTCCAGTGGAGAAGTTTGTGGGTGATGAGATGAGACAGGATCAACTGATGCGACCACATGAGAGTGTGATATATATAGGGAGAATTCACAAAAAAAAACAAAAGACGAAGACAGGTGGTGTAGAAAACAAACAGATGTATTAGTATAACGCTTGGGAATAGAGAAAGTCTTTAACGTTTCGAGCCTACACTCTTCGACGGAAAGGAACACAGAAAGAAACCCCCCTGACCAGCTCCTGACCATACAATGTATGTTTATAGGCTGGCATTCCACAGATGCATGTGTATACATGTGTGTGTGCGTGTGTGTGCATGAGTGTGTGTGTGTGCCTGTGTAAAAGTACATGTTTATATATGCACGTGTGGATATACATACAGATACATGAATGTACATGTTTACATATATATATATATATATATATATATATATATATCATCATCATCATCATCATCGTTTAACGTCCGCTTTCCATGCTAGCATGGGTTGGACGATTTGACTGAGGACTGGTGAAACCGGATGGCAACACCAGGCTCCAGTCTAATTTGGCAGAGTTTCTACAGCTGGATGCCCTTCCTAACGCCAACCACTCGGAGAGTGTAGTGGGTGCTTTTACGTGTCACCCGCACGAAAACGGCCACGCTCGAAATGGTGTCTTTTATGTGCCACCCGCACAAGCCAGTCCAGGGGCACTGGCAACGATCTCGCTCGAAAATCCTACGGGAGCCAGTCAGGCGGTACTGGCAACGGCCACGCTCAAAATGGTGCATCTCATGTGCCACCCGCACAAGAACCAGTCCAGGGGCACTGGCAACAATCTTACTTGGCTTGCCGGGTCTTCTCACGCACAGCACATTTCCAAAGGTCTCGGTCAGTAGTCATCGCCTCGGTGAGGCCCAATGTACGAAGGTCTTGCCTCACCACCTCAGCCCAGGTCTTCCTGGGCCTACCTCTTCCACGGGTTCCCTCAACTGTTAGGGTGTGGCACTTTTTCACGCAGCTATCCTCATCCATTCTCACCACATGTCCATACCAGCGCAATCGTCTCTCTTGCACACCACAACTGATGCTTCTAATGTTCAGCTTTTCTCTCAAGATACTTACACTCTGACGGGTATTCACATTGACATTACACATCCAACGGAGCATACACACACACACACATACACATATTTATAAACATGCTTTTATATATATGTGTATATGGTTGTGTATGTGTGTGTATATATATATATATATATATATATATATATATATATATATATATATATATATATATATATATATAAACACTTGCATATGTGTTTGTATGCTTGTATATGCTTGTATATGTATATATACACACACACACATATATATGTACATATACATATATATATATGCATGTATGTATACATATATATATATATATATATATGCGGGTAAAAATAAATACAAAAAAAGGGCGCGTTGTATGATTGTGTATAGAGGAATATATTATTTTGTTTAAAAGAGTTCCAACACTGTCTGTTTTCTATGTTTTATTTATATTCCTGCAAAACCAATGTGGGATATAGAATATGGAATATACAATATATAATATAATATACAATATATAATATAAAATAAAAATGGATGGTACTATGAAATAAAGTATTGAATGTCTTATTGAATATATGGAATATGTCTTATTGAATAGATGAAATATTGAGTGTTCAATATAAAAGATCAAATATACAAATATATAAAGGCGAATATGTATTTTCTATACCTTCTGGTATTTCATATTTTCTATACCTTGTGGTATTTCATATTTTCTATACCTTGTGGTATTTCATCATGGCTGGTATGACAGACTTTAACAGACTGTAATAGGTTGGCTGGTTTTCTGTCTTTTATACCAATTCCTATATATATATACACACATATACGTACATACGTACGTACATACACGGAGATAGATAGATACAATAAATAGATGTTCTACTTCTCCATAATTACAAACTTGTTCTAGAAACACATCCACAAGGGGGGGGGGGAGTGAGGTCGCCATTCTACACCCAAGTTCTCTTTCCTTCTCCCCCCTCTCTCTCTTCCTCCCCTTGTGGCCATTCCTCCAACAACTCCGTGCCCCCCTCTCTCTACTTCATTGTCCATTCATCAACCCCCCCACCGCACCCCCATATCTCTCTGTCCAGAAATAAGAAGATCTTTAATCAAGACAAGTAGGTGTGGAACCATTGTAGATCAATGAAGCCTTTGTCTGCAGATATAACACTGTGTCTGTCTGTCTGTCACTCTCTGTATGTGCGCGTGTGAGAGAGAGAGAGAGAGAGAGACTATGTGTGCCTGTATACGCATACTCTTTACTCTTTTACTTGTTTCAGTCATTTGACTGTGGCCTTGCTGGAGCACCGCCTTTAGTCGAGCAAATTGACCCCAAGACTTATTCTTTGTAAGCCTAGTACTTATTCCATCGGTCTCTTTTTTTGCCGAACCGCTAAGTTACGGAGGACGTAAACACACCAGCATCGGTTATCAAGCGATGGTGGGGGGGACAAACACATGCATATATATATATACATATATACGACAGCTTCTTTCAGTTTCCGTCTACCAAATCCATTCACAAGGCTTTGGTCGGCCCAAGGCTATAGTAGAAGACACTTGACCAAGGTGCCATGCAGTGGGACTGAACCCAGAACCATGTGGTTGGCAAGCAAGCTTCTTACCACTCAGCCACTCTGGCGCCTAAGTACATCGTTTGTGTTTCATGGCTGAACTATTATGTTTCGATATCTTTTAATTTGTTTATCTGGCTAATTGTCACCAATAACAGTGGGGGACTCAGTATAACTAGCAACAACAATGCTGCAAAGAAGTACAGCACCACCACCACCACCACCACCACCACCGCCACTATGAACACTAGCTTCACAGCCACCACCAACACCACCATCGCCACCGCCACTACCATCACCACCACCACCTGCACCACTACCACTATCAACAGCAATTTGTCACCACCACCACCACCACCACCACCACCACCACCACCACCACTATCCCTCCACCACAACCGCCACCATCACCACCATCACCACCATCACCACCACCACCACTATCCCTCCACCACAACCGCCACCATCACCACCACCAACAACAACAACACTACCAAAACTATTTTATATTATTGATTCCCTCACCCCGACCCCCACCAGCCTGGAAAAAGGAAGACAAAAAGTCAGACTGACTTCAATGGGATTTGAACCAACAGCGCTGAGAGCCAAAACAGAAGATTGCAAAAGATTTTGTCTGTTTTTGCCACTCTGCCAATCACCCCACCCCCACGTGACAGACTTCCAATATTTCCTTGGCCTCCAGGAAACAAGACATCAAAGAAATCAATTTTCTTCCCTTTCTCTTTGTGTTGTTTTTATTGGCAGAATTGTGGAGGTGCAATGGCCCAGTGGTTAGGGCAGCGGACTCGCGGTTTCGATTCCCAGACCGGGCGTTGTGAGTGCTTATTGAGCGAATACACCTAAAAGCCCCACGAGGCTCCGGCAGGGGATGGTGGCGAACCCTGCTGTACTCTTCCACCACATCTTTCTCTCGCTCTTACTTCCTGTTTCTGTTGTGCCTGTAATTCAAAGGGGTCAGCCTTGTCACACTCTATGTCACGCTGAATATCCCCGAGAACTACGTGAAGGGTACACGTGTCTGTGGAGTACTCAGCCACTTGCACGTTAATTTCACGAGCAGGCTGTTCCGTTGATCGGATCAACTGGAACCCCCCTCGTCGTCGCAATCGACGGAAGTGCCAACAACAACAATTGGCAGAATCGTTAGCACACTGGACGAAATGCTTAGCGGTATTTTGCCTGTCGCTACGTTCTGAGTTCGAACTCCACCGAGATCGATTCTACCTTTCATCCTTTCAGGGTCAATAAATTAAGTAACATTTGAACAATGATGTCGATGTAGTCCTCTAGTTCCCCACAAATCTCAGGTTTTCTGCTCGCATTTTCCCTCCATATTCGTTTCCTCCACATTGTTTTAAACCCATTCCAGTAAACGTTAATTATAATGATTAATAATTAATATGATAAATTTTAATAGGCGGCTCAAATTTCACCCCCTTCTCCAGTTTTAGATTTTGAAACTGTTTCATCCATTTATTTATCTGTCTATTTATCCCTGTCCAATTTATTCATAAAATATATTTGTCGACAAAACGTGGCGGTCGTATGGAAGAAGACGGCGGTGTAGCTGTTGTTTCTAGCCCCGGGAAGACCTTTATTGCCATCTCTTTATACACATCTCTATAATGCTTATTGAATTTAAAATTTTGAAAATCTGGTTTCTTGCATATTTGGAATCTCCATTATCTGAAACACTGGGAATGAAATATTTCGAAAAAGGTCAACGTTTCTAATTGGGGGTTAATATATATATATATGTATATATGTGTGTATATATATATGTATTTGTGTCTCCTCCGTAATTTGCGGTGAGCTGGCAGAGACGTGAGCACGCCGGGCGACATGCTTCCTGCTATTTCGTCTGTCTTTACGTTCTGACTTCAAATTCCGTCGACTTCGTCTTTCAGCCTTTTGGGGGTCGATAAACTAAGTACCAGGTACGCACTGGGGTCGATGTAACCGACTTAATCCTTCTACTGTCTGTCCTTGTTTGTCCCTTGTGGGCAATAAAGAAATAAAAAACGTGGGAATCCGGAATTTGTTCTTTTTTTTTAAATGTGTTTTTCAGGGAAAGGTGCGAAAGTTCATTAGTCCAGCCCAAAACAAGCAAAAAGAACGGAGGGTGAATAATGGACAGAGTCCAAAGCTATTGAAAAAATTACAGAATGCAACGAAAATCTCAGGAAAATAAAGAAGAAATGATTGGAAATTTTAGCGGGGAGTGTGTTAATCCCTCTCCGCAGACCCGACCAAAATATATATATACAGACGATTTTTACCTTTAAATTACCTATGTATATATATATAATGTTCATATACTGATGTCTCCACAGTGTGTTGGTGAGATAAAACATGTAATCGTTACCAAAATAGCCAAAAATTCGCCCACAAAGGTCTATAGCAAAGTCCTTAGGGATCGATCGCCATGGCTGTATATAAAGAAATTGCAACCAGAGTTTTGGCGCTAATATATTAAATGCTGACATGGGTAATAAACTTTAAAATCGATGGATATTAGCGAGAAAACACTTATTTAAATTTAGGGGTCTTAAAAGACATGTTAGAATCCACAAGAAGCAGAACTTACCTGCAAGTATTGGTGGTACGAATCAGAGATGCAATCTGTGCGGATGTTTGCAGACGACATGAACGGGCGAAGGTGCAGGAGGAGGTAAAACTCTGTGTAAGGAGCAACCACCAGTAATGTGTGTGTGTGTGTGTGTGTGTGTATACGTATATATATATATATATGTATACATATATTACAATTAAAAGGGTAAAGGATTATCAATTTATTAATTTATTAATAAATTAATAATTAATAATTTTTACCAAGCCCTTCGGTATTTTTAGCTGCTATTTCTAAACTTCGGTATGGGGTTAAGCACCTTGTTGCTGATCCCTTAATTTTGTTTATAGATGTATACATATATATATATATGTATACATATATATATATAAATATAAATATATATTAAATTCAAATTACGACAAACGTAAATAAACAAACGAAGTATGCTTTATATATATATATATTTATGATTATATATATATATATAGTCCATGTATATAGTCAGAATGGGGGTATTTAGACGTCTTAAAGGGGATATATTATTATCCAAGATGGTCTAATATATTGTATTTTAAAGAGATCTTTCTTCAAGGAATATATTATAGAAAAGATCGTAAAATATTAAATATTATTATTGAGTTTGAAAAGAGAGAGATTTAATGGCTACAAATGAAATTATTAATTAATTAATTAACACGAATTAACCCAGAAATTGCTTCATTTCTGAACCCAAAATTCAAAAACTCCAAAACATATTTCAATCTAGAATTAAGCGTTGAATTGAAATTACGATGAAAGGTAAACAAAAGTTTGTTTTAGAAGCATTGAGATGTCTTAAAAATGTGGACATGGTCAAATAGCGACGGGTCTTCTAGGTCTTATATAAATAGGATATTCATTAGAAAATTGGATAAAGAAATAGTTACGCGTCCACAATTTCACTTGGTCAGTTACAGTGACCACAAGGTGGTAACTTGTAAACTGCTCCTAGACAAGATATATAGTAAGGGTTCCGGCTACTGGAAACTCAATAAGTCCCTTTTGGCGATTGAGGAGTACAGGAGCCGGATTAAGTTACTAATACAAAGGGCGTTAACCGGTTCCATTGTCAACAACAAATGGTGGTACGCCCTCAAAAGAGCCATTAAATTCGAGTCTATTAGATATAGCATAGGATTAGTGGCTAGAGGGCGTAGGAAAGAAAATGAATTAGTTAAGGCCCTAGATGAAGCCATGACAGCTGGCGACGCATCCCAGGTAAAGGTGAAGAGGCTGGAATTAAACCAGCACCTCGAAGCCAAACACATGGGGTGTATCGTCAGAGTTAGACCTCGTGCAGTTTAATGCTGAAAAATTCCAAGCCCAGCGCTACCAACGCCCAAAACTGAATATGAAACTTACAGAGTACACTGGTCCGCAGGGAATTTCAATCCCAGAGCCTAAATCAGTGAGAGACCTGGGTATCGACATGAGTGATGATGCCTCTTTCCAAGTGCACATTACCAGGATGACCACAAAGTGCAGACGATTGGCTGGATGCATCCTGAGAACATTCAGAACCAGAGATAAGGAAACCATGATGATCCTCTGGAGGACATTCGTCCTCAGCCGCCTGGATTACTGTTCACAGCTGTGGTCACCCATATATATATATATTTTTTTTGTTTTTTTTTTTGTAGTTTCAGCTTAGAGCTGCGGCCATGCTGATGCACCGCAGTGTTGCTACACTGTTATTACAGGGAGCCTCTTACAATTTGTGGCACTTGGTGAAGAATGGAGTTTGATTTAGCAACCCTCATTTGCACCCCCTGTCGCGAGGTAGGTTCATCTGGGACTCTCGACAGGAAAAGGTCCAGCTTTGATTTGAAAACCCCTACATCTACTTTGTGCAGTTTCCTCAGGCTCTTTGGGAGAATATTAAAAAGCTGGTTCTGAATGTTCTCAGGGTCCATCCAGCCAATCGTCTGCACTTTGTGGTCATCCTGGTAATGTGCACTTGGAAAGAGGCATCATCACTCATGTCGATACCCAGGTCTCTCACTGATTTAGGCTCAGGGATTGAAATTCCCTGCGGACCAGTGTACTCTGTAAGTTTCATATTCAGTTTTGGGCGTTGGTAGCGCAGGGCTTGGAATTTTTCAGCATTAAACTGCATATTATTATCCTCAGCCCATCTGTAAACTGAGTCCAACTCCTGCTGCAGATGTGCAACATCACTGGAGTTCTGCATTTTCTGCGAGACTTTCGTATCGTCTACGTAGCTTGCAAGTGTGGCTATCCGGGCACTTGAAGGCATATCTGAGAAAGCGACTATAAAAAGCAATGGTCCCAAGACAGTGCCCTGTGGAACGCCGCTCATTATTTGTGTTTTCAAAGAGGTGGCTCTATTAGCCACTACTGCCTGACTTCTATCTTTCAGAAAGTCATGTAACCACTCTCCAAGTTTTCCAGCTATGCCAAGATCACGCAGTTTGTGGCATATCACACCATGATCTACTTTGTAAAAGCTTTTGCAAAATCAAGGTATATTACATCCACATTTGACTTGTTGAGTAACTGCCTCAACACCCAGTCATAATGTTGTAAGCGCTGGGTCAGGCAACTCCTACCTGGTCGAAAGCCATGCTGGGTATCACTCAGCAATTTATTTTCTCCAAGGAATGCATTTAGTTTTCCTCTGACTATCCTTTCCATGACTTTGCTGATGTGTGAAGTCAGAGAGATAGTCCTATAGTTTTTGGCATCTGCTTTGCTTTATATAAATATATTTATATATATTTATATATATTTATTTAGTTATATTTATATATATTTATTTATATATATTTATATGTTTATTTATTAATTTATTTATATATACAATTTATTTATATATATTTATTTATTTATATATATATTCATTTATTGTGAAAAACTAGAGGTAGTCGATAGCTTCCGCTATCTGGGCGACCAAGTTAGTAGTGGGGGTGCGTGCGCTGAAAGTGTAGCTGCTAGAATAAGAATAGCCTGGGCAAAGTTTAGAGAGCTCTTACCCCTGCTGGCGACAAAGGGACTCTCACTCAGAGTAAAAGGCAGACTGTATGACGCATGCGTACGAACAACCATGCTACATGGCAGTGAAACATGGGCTGTAACTGCTGAGGACATACGTAAGCTCGCAAGGAATGAAGCCAGTATGCTCCGTTGGATGTGTAATGTCAATGTGAATACCCGTCAGAGTGTAAGTATCTTGAGAGAAAAGCTGAACATTAGAAGCATCAGTTGTGGCGTGCAAGAGAGACGATTGCGCTGGTATGGACATGTGGTGAGAATGGAGGAGGATAGCTGCGTGAAAAAGTGCCACACCCTAACAGTTGAGGGAACCCGTGGAAGAGGTAGGCCCAGGAAGACCTGGGCTGAGGTGGTGAGGCAAGACCTTCGTACATTGGGCCTCACCGAGGCGATGACTACGGACCGAGACCTTTGGAAATGGGCTGTGCGTGAGAAGACCCGGCAAGCCAAGTAAGATCGTTGCCAGTGCCCCTGGACTGGTTCTTGTGCGGGTGGCACATGAGATGCACCATTTTGAGCGTGGCCGTTGCCAGTACCGCCTGACTGGCTCCTGTAGGATTTTCGAGCGAGATCGTTGCCAGTGCCCCTGGACTGGCTTGTGCGGGTGGCACATAAAAGACACCATTTCGAGCGTGGCCGTTTTCGTGCGGGTGACACGTAAAAGCACCCACTACACTCTCTGAGTGGTTGGCGTTAGGAAGGGCATCCAGCTGTAGAAACTCTGCCAAATCAGACTGGAGCCTGGTGTTGCCATCCGGTTTCACCAGTCCTCAGTCAAATCGTCCAACCCATGCTAGCATGGAAAGCGGACGTTAAACGATGATGATGATGATATATATATATATATATATATATATATATATATTCATTTATATATATAATGGCTAACTGACTGCAGATCCCACATGGATAAGTGAAGTGCTCAGTACACAATTCAAGAGCGTCTTCACCTCTCCTCTGAGTCACATGCAGATAAAGAACCCAGCTGATTTCTTTGACAATAGCACTCAGCAGAAGGGGACTGCATCCATTACCTACATCGACATTGAAGAGGAAGATGTGATAGCTGCCATAAATGAAATGAGCTCAAATTCGGCAACTGGCCCCGATGGTTTCCCAGCTGTCCTCTTAAAGTCGTGTAAACAAGAATTAGCAGGACCACTCCGGATACTCTTCCAGAGTTTCCTTGCAAATGGTAAACTTCCCAAAAAGCTGAAGGAAAACACCATATGTCCTATCCATAAAGGTGGAAGCAGAGCAGAGGCTGGAAACTACAGGCCCATTTCTCTGACTTCACATATTAGCAAAGTCATGGAACGAATTGTCAGAAGGAGATTGATTGCGTTCCTAGAAGAAAATGACTTGCTGAATGAGACCCAGCATGGTTTCCGTCCAGGTAGAAGCTGCCTCACGCAGCTCTTGCAGCATTAAGACTGGGTCCTGAATCGGCTACTTGACCATTCAAATGTTGATGTGATATATCTTGACTTTGCAAAAGCCTTTGACAAAGTTGATCATGGCTTGATATGTCACAAGCTGCGAAACCTTGTGGTCTCTACTCCGTGGATTGCAGGCGGGAGAGATATGTAAAAATATACATATGGAAAATACTGGAAGGACTGGTGCCAAACTTTGATATCAGCCACTTGGCTGAAACACATAAATAAATAAATAAATAAATATATAATTAAATAAATAAATATATATATATTTATATAAATAAATATATATATATAACTAAATAAATATATATAAATATGTATATATATATATAAATAAATATATATATATATAAATAAATATATATATAAATAAATAAATATACATATAAATAAAGAAATATATATATATATGAATAAATATATATATATAAATAAATAAATAACTATATATATATATATATATATATATATATATATATATATAAGCAATGTTAATTCTCTAAATGAAGTATTAACAGTAACTGCACGATAAAGTGTAGTATATTGCCACTTAAGTGTGGCTGACCCCTAGGGGTGGATGTTACTGTTGCTTTTAGCCCCAGGAGGACATCTCCTCCAGCTGGCTTATCGACACACGACTGTGTCCTGTTTGCCAAGGGAGTTATCCCTCTCACCACGACCAGCAGCACGAACGTATCCGGATTTCAGGGTTATTTCCCTTCTTCGGCGTTCGACAGCTGATGACCTTGGTGAGAGAGAAAAACCTGGCAAAATCTTATATCTTCTTTTCCAGTGACATTCTTCACTGATATTGAAAAGGTGAAAACAAGCAATGTTAATTCTCTAAATGAAGTATTAACAGTAACTGCACGATAAAGTGTAGTATATTGCCACTTAAGTGTGGCTGACCCCTAGGGGTGGATGTTACTGTTGCTTTTAGCCCCAGGAGGACATCTCCTCCAGCTGGCTTATCGACACACGACTGTGTCCTGTTTGCCAAGGGAGTTATCCCTCTCACCACGACCAGCAGCACGAACGTATCCGGATTTCAGGGTTATTTCCCTTCTTCGGCGTTCGACAGCTGATGTATATATATATAAATAAATAAATATATATATATATAAATATATATATATAAATAAATGCATATATATATATATATATATATATATATATATATATATATATATATACATATATATATATAAATAAATAAATATATAAATAAATAAATATATTTATTTAAATATATATTTATATCTATGTATTTATATATTTATTTATTTATATATATATTGATTTGTTTATTTATATATTTATTTATTTTTATATATATATATAAGTGTATATTTGTTTATTTATTTATATATATATATATATTTATTTATATATATATTTATTTATTTATACATATATTATCTCTAGAGATTAAAAAAAAGAAAAAATTTTTGTAACACACCTTAGTGCAGGCAATGGGTAGGATTGAACCCTAGCCAGGGTGTAGAATATCCAATTATCTTTCTACCCACAAGACCACCAAGTCACCCAACATAAATATTGGAAATTAAGCGATATTAAAATCTATCATAACTAAAGATAAAAAAATAAAACTATCTCGTCACAGCTATAGCTCTGATTAGTAAATAGGGATTTAAATATATATATATATATATATGTGTGTATATATATATATATATATATATATATAAATATATATATATATATATATAAATATATATATATATATATATATATATATATATATATATATATATATATATATATAAATATTTATATATATATATATATAAATATATATATATAATCGCAGCTGGAAGGTGTTTATAAGCCATTTAAAATAACACTCAAAATCCGTTAGATTCACTTCATCATTTAAATTTTAATTTGTCAAAATATTTTCGTCGCTTTGAGACTCCAACTTGTTCAGTGACAAAATTGTGTGCTGCATCTGAGAAAGTAACAATTAGTTCATGATATATACGTCCGTGTGTATGTATGTATGTATGTATGTATGTATGTATGTATGTATGTACGTACGTATGTATGTATGTATGTGTGTGTACATGTGTGCGCGTATGCATCTGTGTACATGCATATGCATGTGTGCATGCCTATATGCATGCTCCGTTGGATGTGTAATGTCAGTGTGCATACCCATCAGAGTGTAAGTATCTTGAGAGAAAAGCTGAACATAAGAAGCATCAGTTGTGGTGTGCAAGAGAGACGATTGTGTTGGTATGGACATGTGGTGACAATGGATGAGGATAGCTGCGTGAAAACGTGCCACACCCTAACAGTTGAGGGAACCCGTGGAAGAGGTAGGCCCAGGAAGACCTGGGCTGAGGTGGTGAGGCAAGACCTTCGAACCATGGTCCTCACTGAGGCGATGACTACTGACCGAGACCTTTGGAAATGTGCTGTGCGTGAGAAGACCCGTAAGCCAAGTGAGATCGTTGCCAGTGCCCCCGGTTTGGCTCTTGTGCGGGTGGCACATAAAATACACCATTTTGAGCATGGCCGTTGCCAGTACCGCCTGACTGGCCTTCATAGGATTTTCGAGCGAGATCGTTGCCAGTGCCCCTGGTTTGGCTCTTGTGCGGGTGGCACATAAAATACACCATTTTGAGCATGGCCGTTGCCAGTACCGCCTGACTGGCCTTCATAGGATTTTCAAGCGAGATCGTTGCCAGTGCCCCTGGACTGGCTCTTGTGCGGGTGGCACATAAGATGCACCATTTTGAGCGTGGCCGTTGCCAGTACCGCCTGACTGGCCTTCATAGGATTTTCGAGCGTGGCCGTTTTCGTGCGGGTGACACGTAAAAGCACCCACTACACTCTCTGAGTGGTTGGCGTTAGGAAGGGCATCCACCTGTAGAAACTCTGCCAAATTAGATTGGAGCCTGGTGTAGCCATCCAGTTTCACCAGTCCACAGTCAAATCGTCCAACCCATGCTAGCATGGAAAGCGGACGTTAAATGACGATGATGATGGTGATGATGTATATATGCATATATATGAGTGTGTGTGTATGTATTTATGAGTGTGTGTCTGTGTCTCTGAGGGAGAGGAAAAGAGAGAGAGGGAGAAAGAAACAGAAAGAAAAAGATAGAGGGATTGAGAGAGAGAGAGAGAGAGAGATAGAGAGAGAGAGAGAGACACTCATGTCTCTATGTGTTTGTCTTTTATGTGTGTGTGTGTGATACGTTTCCATCTTCAGTCTCTAACTCCTTACAAACTTTGGAGACGAAAGATCTGGCAACTTTTATAAATCAAGATATTTCTAAACCGCTATGCTCAGCCTTTATAACCTCCATTCACTAGGCTTTGTTTGGTCCAAGGCTAAAGTCAAAACCACTTGCCCAAGGCGCCACGCAGTCGGACTGAACCCAGGACCATGCAATTTAGATGCAAACTTCTTACGACACAGTCGTGGCCCATTTGATAATAATTCTTACATCTATTACAGTCAGATTAATAAGTTTGATTTTAAGGGTTGTTAATGAAATTAGCCTTATGATCTTTGAATGTGATATTGGAGCTTTTGCAAAGCCTCAAATCTGATTCAGAGATGCTCACCTCGTTAACAATCTTCTTTAACTTCTACAATGTTTATGTCATGACGGGATAAAAAGATATTTATTAATAGACGTTGGTGATAGAATTAGATAAGAATTTATAGCAATTAGTCTTATCTCTTTCCTAAAGATTTTTCAGGTTTTATCGCAAAATACACAAATATTTTGCTTATTGCAAAATCTTCTAAGTTTACATTTTGGGTCCCTCTGGAATGTTGCTCCAGTGTTTTCGAAACTTAAGATTCTTTATCAACTGAAACAAGTTTTCCACGAAGGTTTCTTACAGCGCAGAAGGAATGTGTTCAAGGGATTAATATGTATTTTTCTTCTTTTTTTTTTTTTTTTTTTTGCTGCTTACAAAGTGAAAAGGGCTTTCGATATATTTGGGTCGATATATTTGTGTGTGTATATGCATGTTTGAATATATTCTTGTGATGTAAGAACATACAACACTTATATTTAGATATGTGTAAATATGTGTGTGTGTGTATGTGTGTATATGTATATATATATATATATATACAAATTTGAATATACACACACACACACATATATATTTATGTATACACACACACAAAAACACACATATATATTTGTGTATATACACACACAAAAACACACATATATATATAGGCATATGCCTAAGTGTGTGTGTGTATTTATAAGTTTTATTCATTTGAGAAAAACCAAATCAAATCTTCTTCTGCTGGATTTTTCAGTTTGTTTTCAGAGCCTTTTAGATGTGATGTAGTGATTTTCTTTTGCTTTTTGGGGACAAATTGACTTTTCCTCATCACATAAGACTTATGTCTGATGTCTTCATGGAGAACATTTCTGACTGTTCCTTCCGACACATGGAGATCTTTCGCAATTGACCTCATGGACTTTTTGGGATTGTAATTCATGGTCTGTTGACCTGTCAACCTGTCATCAAATGATTCTGTTGAAATACAGAAATGACAAATTGACGGAGTTTTCTCCCTTACACTACAAACTGTTGCTTCCTTTTGGATGCATAACCCTTGGAACTTCAGAAGGGTCTGCCCATAACCATTTGTCATCTCTTCTGTTAATTTTTTGATTTTGGTCGAAGTTTTTCTCATTTGAGAAAAACCAAATCAAATCTTCTTCTTCTGGATTTTCCAGTTTGTTTTAAGAGCCTTTTAGATCTCATGTAGTGATTTTCATTTGCTTTCTTGGGACAAATTGACCTTTACTCATCACATAAGACTTTTATCTGATGTCTTCATGGAGAACAATTCTCACTGTTCCTTCCGACAAATGGAGATCTTTTGCAACTGACCTCATGGACTTTCTGGGATTGTAATCAATGCTCTGTTGAACTTGCTGGATAAATTCAGGTGTTCTGATGATCTCAGAGCATTTAGAATGCTTTTTATGCTTTGATACTGGTGATACGTTTCCATCTTCAGTCTCTAACTCCTTACAAACTTTGGAGACGAAAGATCTGGCAACTTTTATAAATCAAGATATTTCTAAACCGCTATGCTCAGCCTTTATAACCCCAATAACAGCATGCCTCTTCATTTCTTGAGTAAGCTGAGGGTCTGCCATTATTATTTTCAGAAACAAAGATTATACAGAGTTAGCAAAAAATGCAGCAATGACCCAAAAATGTATGTCCTCAAATACCTTACTCACCCTGTACATATGTATGTATGCGTATACATGTATACATACAGTGATAATGAGTGATACCATTAAGAGGATGTATAAAGTTAAGGGTGTGAAGAATGCACAGTCCAAAGGGGTCAGGCTTTATCTGTGATTGTCATCCAAAGGGGGGGTCAGTGGAAAAGGGGGCTGACATGCCTTGGATTACACTGCCTGCACACCCATCACCACAACCACCACCACCACCACCACCACCACCATCATCACTACTACTACAACTACCACTAAAACTGTTTCCAGCTCCTTGACCACCACCACAGACATCCCTCGTTAATAGTGCACTAACAGTGGTGGGGTGGGGTCGGTTGTTGGAGTTGTTGGGGGGTGGTAGTGGCCTTCGTTTAGGGGGACAAGGGCTTATTGTGTGATAAGAAACGCACTTGTATATGTGTTGCTATGTGTATATTTGTATTAGTGCATATGAAGGTATATGTGTGTGTGTGTGTGAGCATACTTATACACATATATATGTATACATACATACATATATATACATG
>NC_142955.1:20401095-20412210 GCF_046866305.1 Octopus bimaculoides | reverse complement strand
TCCCATTCTAGCATTGGTGTAGCTTTCAATGTCAAAATTTGGCACAATTCCTTCCAGGATCTTCCAGATGTATATTACTGCATACCTCTCCTGCCTTCTCTCCAGGGAGTAGAGTCTTAGCTGTTTCAGCCTATCCCAGTAGCTGAGCAGTTGCAAAGAGACAATCTTCTTTGTGAATCTCCTCTGGATTGCTTCAAGGTCTGCTGTTAATTTCACACTGCTGGGTGACCACAGCTGTGAACAGTAATCCAGGCGGCTGAGGACGAATGTCCTCCAGAGGATCATCATGGTTTCCTTATCTCTGGTTCTGAATGTTCTCAGGGTCCATCCAGCCAATCGTCTGCACTTTGTGGTCATCCTGGTAATGTGCACTTGGAAAGAGGCATCATCACTCATGTCGATACCCAGGTCTCTCACTGATTTAGGCTCTGGGATTGAAATTCCCTGCGGACCAGTGTACTCTGTAAGTTTCATATTCAGTTTTGGGCGTTGGTAGCGCAGGGCTTGGAATTTTTCAGCATTAAACTGCATATTATTATCCTCAGCCCATCTGTAAACTGAGTCCAACTCCTGCTGCAGACGTGCAACATCACTGGAGGTCTGCATTTTCTGCGAGACTTTTGTATCGTCTGCGTAGCTTGCAAGTGTGGCTATCCGGGCATTTGAAGGCATATCTGAGAAAGCGACTATAAAAAGCAATGGTCCCAAGACAGTGCCCTGTGGAACGCCGCTCATTATTTGTGTTTCAAAGAGGTGGCTCTATTAGCCACTACTGCCTGACTTCTATCTTTCAGAAAGTCATGTAACCACTCTCCAAGTTTTCCAGCTATGCCAAGATCACGCAGTTTGTGGCATATCACACCATGATCTACTTTGTAAAAGCTTTTGCAAAATCAAGGTATATTACGTCCACATTTGACTTGTTGAGTAACTGCCTCAACACCCAGTCATAATGTTGTAAGCGCTGGGTCAAGCAACTCCTACCTGGTCGAAAGCCATGCTGGGTATCACTCAGCAATTTATTTTCTCCAAGGAATGCATTTATTTTTCCTCTGACTATCCTTTCCATGACTTTGCTGATGTGTGAAGTCAGAGAGATAGGCCTATAGTTTTTGGCATCTGCTTTGCTTTATATATATATATTTATATATATTTATATATATTTATTTAGTTATATTTATATATATTTATTTATATATATTTATATGTTTATTTATTAATTTATTTATATATACAATTTATTTATATATATTTATTTATTTATATATATATTCATTTATTTATATATATATATATATATATATATATATATATATATATATATTCATTTATATATATAATGGCTCACTGACTGCAGATCCCACATGGATAAGTGAAGTGCTCAGTACACAATTCAAGAGTGTCTTCACCTCTCCTCTGAGTCACATGCAGAAAAAAGAACCTACCTGATTTCTTTGACAATAGCACTCAGCAGAAGGGGACTGCATCCATTACCTACATCGACATTGAAGAGGAAGATGTGATAGCTGCCATAAATGAAATGAGCTCAAATTCGGCAACTGGCCCCGATGGTTTCCCAGCTGTCCTCTTAAAGTCGTGTAAACAAGAATTAGCAGGACCACTCCGGATACTCTTCCAGAGTTTCCTTGCAAATGGTAAACTTCCCAAAAAGCTGAAGGAAAGCACCATATGTCCTATCCATAAAGGTGGAAGCAGAGCAGAGGCTGGAAACTACAGGCCCATCTCTCTGACTTCACATATTAGCAAAGTCATGGAACGAATTGTCAGAAGGAGATTGATTGCGTTCCTAGAAGAAAATGACTTGCTGAATGAGACCCAGCATGGTTTCCGTCCAGGTAGAAGCTGCCTCACGCAGCTCTTGCAGCATTATGACTGGGTCCTGAAGCGGCTACTTGACCATTCAAATGTTGATGTGATATATCTTGACTTTGCAAAAGCCTTTGACAAAGTTGATCATGGCTTGATATGTCACAAGCTGCGAAACCTTGTGGTCTCTACTCCCTGGATTGCAGGCGGGAGAGATGTGTAAAAATATACATATGGAAAATACTGGAAGGACTGGTGCCACACTTTGATATCAGCCACTTGGCTGAAACACATAAATAAATAAATAAATAAATATATAATTAAATAAATAAATATATATATATTTATATAAATAAATATATATATATAACTAAATAAATATATATAAATATGTATATATATATATAAATAAATATATATATATATAAATAAATATATATATAAATAAATAAATATACATATAAATAAAGAAATATATATATATATGAATAAATATATATATATAAATAAATAAATAACTATATATATATATATATATATATATATATATATATATATATATATATATATATGTATATATATATAAATAAATAAATATATATATATAAATATATATATATAAATAAATGCATATATATATATATATATATATATATATATATATATATATATATATATATATATATATATACATATATATATATAAATAAATAAATATATAAATAAATAGATATATTTATTTAAATATATATTTATATCTATGTATTTATATATTTATTTATTTATATATATATTGATTTGTTTATTTATATATTTATTTATTTTTTTATATATATATAAGTGTATATTTGTTTATTTATTTATATATATATATATATTTATTTATATATATATTTATTTATTTATACATATATTATCTCTAGAGATTAAAAAAAAGAAAAAAATTTTGAAACACACCTTAGTGCAGGCAATGGGTAGGATTGAACCCTAGCCAGGGTGTAGAATATCCAATTATCTCACCACCCACAAGACCACCAAGTCACCCAACATAAATGTCGGAAATTAAGCGATATTAAAATCTATCATAACTAAATTTAAAAAAATAAAACTATCTCGTCACAGCTATAGCTCTGATTAGTAAATAGGGATTTAAATATATATATATATATATGTGTGTATATATATATATATATTTATATATATATATATATATATATATATATATATATATATATATATATATATATAAATATATATATATAATCGCAGCGTGGAAGGTGTTTATAAGCCATTTAAAATAACACTCAAAATCCGTTAGATTCACTTCAACATTTAAATTTTAATTTGTCAAAATATTTTCGTCGCTTTGAGACTGCAACCTGTTCAGTGACAAAATTGTGTGCTGCATCTGAGAAAGTAACAATTAGTTCATGATATATACGTCCGTGTGTATGTATGTATGTATGTATGTATGTATGTATGTATGTACGTATGTATGTATGTATGTATGTGTGTGTACATGTGTGCGCATATGCATCTGTGTATATGCATATGCATGTGTGCATGCCTATATGCATGCTCCGTTGGATGTGTAATGTCAGTGTGCATACCCATCAGAGTGTAAGTATCTTGAGAGAAAAGCTGAACATAAGAAGCATCAGTTGTGGTGTGCAAGAGAGACGATTGTGTTGGTATGGACATGTGGTGACAATGGATGAGGATAGCTGCGTGAAAACGTGCCACACCCTAACAGTTGAGGGAACCCGTGGAAGAGGTAGGCCCAGGAAGACCTGGGCTGAGGTGGTGAGGCAAGACCTTCGAACCATGGGCCTCACTGAGGCGATGACTACTGACCGAGACCTTTGGAAATGTGTTGTGCGTGAGAAGACCCGTAAGACAAGTGAGATCGTTGCCAGTGCCCCTGGTTTGGCTCTTGTGCGGGTGGCACATAAAATACACCATTTTGAGCATGGCCGTTGCCAGTACCGCCTGACTGGCCTTCATAGGATTTTCGAGCGAGATCGTTGCCAGTGCCCCTGGTTTGGCTCTTGTGCGGGTGGCACATAAAATACACCATTTTGAGCATGGCCGTTGCCAGTACCGCCTGACTGGCCTTCATAGGATTTTCAAGCAAGATCGTTGCCAGTGCCCCTGGACTGGCTCTTGTGCGGGTGGCACATAAGATGCACCATTTTGAGCGTGGCCGTTGCCAGTACCGCCTGACTGGCCTTCATAGGATTTTCGAGCGAGATCGTTGCCAGTGCCCCTGGACTGGCTCTTGTGCGGGTGGCACATAAAAGACACCATTTCGAGCGTGGCCGTTTTCGTGCGGGTGACACGTAAAAGCACCCACTACACTCTCTGAGTGGTTGGCGTTAGGAAGGGCATCCACCTGTAGAAACTCTGCCAAATTAGATTGGAGCCTGGTGTAGCCATCCGGTTTCACCAGTCCACAGTCAAATCGTCCAACCCATGCTAGCATGGAAAGCGGACGTTAAATGACGATGATGATGGTGATGATGTATATATGCATATATATGAGTGTGTGTGTATGTATTTATGAGTGTGTGTCTGTGTCTCTGAGGGAGAGGAAAAGAGAGAGAGGGAGAAAGAAAAAGATAGAGGGATTGAGAGAGAGAGAGAGAGAGAGAGAGAGAGATAGAGAGAGAGAGACACTCATGTCTCTATGTGTTTGTCTTTTATGTGTGTGTGTGTGATACGTTTCCATCTTCAGTCTCTAACTCCTTACAAACTTTGGAGACGAAAGATCTGGCAACTTTTATAAATCAAGATATTTCTAAACTGCTATGCTCAGCCTTTATAACCTCCATTCACTAGGCTTTGTTTGGTCCAAGGCTAAAGTCAAAACCACTTGCCCAAGGCGCCACGCAGTCGGACTGGACCCAGGACCATGCAATTTAGATGCAAACTTCTTACGACACAGTCGTGGCCCATTTGATAATAATTCTTACATCTATTACAGTCAGATTAATAAGTTTGATTTTAAGGGTTGTTAATGAAATTAGCCTTATGATCTTTGAATGTGATATTGGAGCTTTTGCAAAGCCTCAAATCTGATTCAGAGATGCTCACCTCGTTAACAATCTTCTTTAACTTCTACAATGTTTATGTCACGACGGGATAAAAAGATATTTATTAATAGACGTTGGTGATAGAATTAGATAAGAATTTATAGCAATTAGTCTTATCTCTTTCCTAAAGATTTTTCAGGTTTTATCGCAAAATACACAAATATTTTGCTTATTGCAAAATCTTCTAAGTTTACATTTTGGGTCCCTCTGGAATGTTGCTCCAGTGTTTTCGAAACTTAAGATTCTTTATCAACTGAAACAAGTTTTCCACGAAGGTTTCTTACAGCGCAGAAGGAATGTGTTCAAGGGATTAATATGTATTTTTCTTCTTTTTTTTTTTTTTTTTTGCTGCTTACAAAGTGAAAAGGGCTTTCGATATATTTGGGTCGATATATTTGTGTGTGTATATGCATGTTTGAATATATTCTTGTGATGTAAGAACATACAACACTTATATTTAGATATGTGTATATATGTGTGTGTGTGTATGTGTGTATATGTATATATATATATATATATATATATATATATATATATATATATATATATATATATATACAAATTTGAATATACACACACACACATATATATTTATGTATACACACACACAAAAACACACATATATATTTGTGTATATACACACACAAAAACACACATATATATATAGGCATATGCATATGTGTGTGTGTGTTTATATAAGTTTTATTCATTTGAGAAAAACCAAATCAAATCTTCTTCTGCTGGATTTTTCAGTTTGTTTTCAGAGCCTTTTAGATGTGATGTAGTGATTTTCTTTTGCTTTTTGGGGACAAATTGACTTTTCCTCATCACATAAGACTTATGTCTGATGTCTTCATGGAGAACATTTCTGACTGTTCCTTCCGACACATGGAGATCTTTCGCAATTGACCTCATGGACTTTTTGGGATTGTAATTCATGGTCTGTTGACCTGTCAACCTGTCATCAAATGATTCTGTTGAAATACAGAAATGACAAATTGACGGAGTTTTCTCCCTTACACTACAAACTGTTGCTTCCTTTTGGATGCATAACCCTTGGAACTTCAGAAGGGTCTGCCCATAACCATTTGTCATTTCTTCTGTTAATTTTTTGATTTTGGTCGAAGTTTTTCTCATTTGAGTAAAACCAAATCAAATCTTCTTCTGGATTTTCCAGTTTGTTTTAAGAGCCTTTTAGATCTCATGTAGTGATTTTCATTTGCTTTCTTGGGACAAATTGACCTTTCCTCATCACATAAGACTTTTATCTGATGTCTTCATGGAGAACAATTCTCACTGTTCCTTCCGACAAATGGAGATCTTTTGCAACTGACCTCATGGACTTTCTGGGATTGTAATCAATGCTCTGTTGAACTTGCTGGATAAATTCAGGTGTTCTGATGATCTCAGAGCATTTAGAATGCTTTTTATGCTTTGATACTGGTGATACGTTTCCATCTTCAGTCTCTAACTCCTTACAAACTTTGGAGACGAAAGATCTGGCAACTTTTATAAATCAAGATATTTCTAAACCGCTATGCTCAGCCTTTATAACCCCAATAACAGCATGCCTCTTCATTTCTTGAGTAAGCTGAGGGTCTGCCATTATTATTTTCAGAAACAAAGATTATACAGAGTTAGCAAAAAATGCAGCAATGACCCAAAAATGTATGTCCTCAAATACCTTACTCACCCTGTACATATGTATGTATGCGTATACATGTATACATACAGTGATAATGAGTGATACCATTAAGAGGATGTATAAAGTTAAGGGTGTGAAGAATGCACATTCCAAAGGGGTCAGGCTTTATCTGTGATTGTCATCCAAAGGGGGGGTCAGTGGAAAAGGGGGCTGACATGCCTTGGATTACACTGCCTGCACACCCATCACCACAACCACCACCACCATCATCACTACTACTACAACTACCACTAAAACTGTTTCCAGCTCCTTGACCACCACCACAGACATCCCTCGTTAATAGTGCACTAACAGTGGTGGGGTGGGGTCGGTTGTTGGAGTTGTTGGGGGGTGGTAGTGGCCTTCGTTTAGGGGGACAAGGGCTTATTGTGTGATAAGAAACGCACTTGTATGTGTGTTGCTATGTGTATATTTGTATTAGTGCATATGAAGGTATATGTGTGTGTGTGTGTGAGCATACTTATACACATATATATGTATACATACATACATATATATACATGTATATGCGTGTATATATATATATATATATATATATATATATATATATATATATGAAAACACACGTGCGCGCACACACATACGCACGTATATAAACCTATATATCCACCCATCCAGATTTTAATCTGCCAAAGAACAAGGCATGTCTTGTTAAGCAATTATTTCCTCTCTTAAACTAAACTCTTTTGCGTCACCCTCTTCCGACCCCACACAATTATGAGACACCTCTTGCCTCTCCCCACCCACTTGCCTTTGTCTACGTTTATCTAGGACTACATTATCTAATGTACAGTATAGTAGTTAGCATTAGTGGCTACAGTTGTGGTTGTTTAGCCCTAATCTAGTCCTAATCCAGACTGACCTCATGATCAAAGACGTTCCATCTGGCTTGTATATGTCTATCTAGGACTACATTATCTAATGTACATTTTCTGAAACAAAGATTAAACAGAGCTACGGTTGACATTAGAATACTCAGAGTTTCAAATGTTAACTGTTGTTCTGACCAGCACTTCGAAACGCCGGTGTTAAAACGGGGGTAGCTGATGAAGTAGAAAGTTCTCTATGTAGCTTGTGTGTTTTCTCGTCTACGTTTTGTTTGCAATGTCCTGTGCCCAAATATGCACCTATACATACAGGTGGATGTCGGTATGCACATACCTGTACGTAGATATGCATATACTCATTTACTATTTGTTTATATATATATATATATATATATATATAATCATCATCACCATCATCATCGTTTAACGTCCGCTTTCCATGCTAGCATGGGCTGGACGATTTGACTGAGGACTGGTGAAACCGGATGGCAACACCAGGCTCCAATCTAATTTGGCAGAGTTTCTACAGCTGGATGCCCTTCCTAACGCCAACCACTCAGAGAGTGTAGTGGGTGCTTTTACGTGTCACCCGTACGAAAACGGCCACGCTCGAAATGGTGTCTTTTTATGTGCCACCCGCACAAGCCAGTCCAAGGGCACTGGCAACGATCTCACTCGAAAATCCTACGGGAGCCAGTCAGGCGGTACTGGCAACGGCCACGCTCAAAATGGTGCATCTCATGTGCCACCCGCACAAGGGCCAGTCCAGTGGCACTGGCAACGATCTTACTTGGCTTGCCGGGTCTTCTCACGCACAGCACATTTCCAAAGGTCTCGGTCAGTAGTCATCGCCTCGGTGAGGCCCAATGTACGAAGGTCTTGCCTCACCACCTCAGCCCAGGTCTTCCTGGGCCTACCTCTTCCATGGGTTCCCTCAACTGTTAGGGTGTGGCACTTTTTCACGCAGCTATCCTCATCCATTCTCACCACATGTCCATACCAGCGCAATTGTCTCTCTTGCACACCACAACTGATGCTTCTAATGTTCAGCTTTTCTCTCAAGATACTTACACTCTGACGGGTATTCACATTGACATTACACATCCAACGGAGAATACTGGCTTCATTCCTTGCGAGCTTACGTATGTCCTCAGCAGTTACAGCCCATGTTTCACTGCCATGTAGCATGGCTATTCGTACACATGCGTCATACAGTCTGCCTTTTACTCTGAGTGAGAGTCCCTTTGTCGCCAGCAGGGGTAAGGGCTCTCTAAACTTTGCCCAGGCTATTCTTATTCTAGCAGCTACACTTTCAGCGCACCCACCCCCACATATATATAGATATATATATATATATATATATTTATTTATATATATATTTAGTTATTTATTTATATATATATTTATTTATTTATATATATTTATCTATTTATATATATATATTTTTATTTATGTATATATATATATATATTTATATATATATATATATATATATATATATATATATATATATATATTTATTTATATATATATATATATATTTATTTAGTAATATATATATATTTATTTATTTATTTATTTATATATATATTTATTTATTTATATATATATATATATATATATACGTTTATTTATTTATATGTATATTTCAGCTTCACAATCCCCTCTTCTACCGCCTCCTCCCCTCCGACCCCACCCCCTCCTACCAACGGCTTGTGTCCTCCACAATCCATGACCTCATCTCCTCCTCTGCTCTCCCCGCTACCGCCACCAACCTCATCGTCCGCACACCTCGCACCTCCTCCATCTACTTCCTTCCCAAGATCCACAAACCTAACAACCCTGGCCGCCCCATTGTCTCTGCTTGCAATTGCCCCACCGAACTCATTTCAAAATACCTCGACCATATCCTATCCCCGTTAGTTGCTGCCCTCCCATCCCACATACACGACACCAACCACGCCCTTCGCCTCTTCAATTCCTTTTCCTTCCCTCCCGGCCCCTCACACCTCCTCTTCACCCTGGACATCAAATCCCTATACACGGTGATTCCACACAACGATGGTCTCTCAGCCCTCCAATACTTCCTTGACTGCCGCCCTGACCCCACACCTAGCACCCCTACCCTGCTTCGTCTGGCAGAACTCGTCCTCACCCTCAACCGCTTCACGTTCGCCGGAGATACCTACCAAGAGGAATCTGGGGTCGCGATGGGGACGAGAATGGGGCCCAATTACGCCAACCTCTTTGTTGGTTACATTGAGGCCCAAGTATTCTCCCAATTCTCCGGTCCGACCCCGGAACTATACGGTCGCTACATAGATGACTGTATAGGAGCCACCTCCCTCTCCCGCGAACAGCTCTGCCTTTTCATCTCCTTCCTCTCCAACTTCCACCCCGCTCTTGACTTTACTTCCACCATCTCTGACACCTCTGTCAACTTCCTCGACATCTCTCTTTCCATCAACCCCCCCTCTAACTCTCTCACTACCTCCGCCTTCTTCAAACCCACTGACTCCCACCTCTACCTCAACTTCTCCTCCTCCCATCCATTCCACACCAAACGAGCCATCCCCTACTCCCAGTTCCTCCGCCTCCGACGTTTGTGCAGCCTGGACCAGGATTTCGAGACCCAGTCCCAGTATCTTGCTCGTCTGTTCATGCATCGAGGATACCCCTCCCACCTTGTCCAATCCGCCCTCGCCCGCGCTCGTCGAATCGACCGCACCACCGCCCTCTCTCCTCCCCCACACCAATCCCCTAACCGTACCCCCTTCCCACTCCGTTTCCACCCCGCCACCCTACCCCTTCGTCGGAGGATCCTACGGGCCTTCCGTCGCCTCCAGCTCGATCCCACTACCCACCCCATTTTCCCCAACCCACCCCTATCCGCTTTCAAACGCGCCCGCAACCTACGCGATCTACTGGTCCGCAGTACCTTCTCCTCTTCCTCCCCACCCCCACCCGGCTCCTTCCCGTGCTCCAGATCCCGCTGTCACACCTGCCCCTTCATCACCAACACTACCTCTGTCACCGGATCGAACCTACAAACACTTCACATTCCACACAGTTTCACCTGCACCTCCTCCAACCTTATTTACTGCATCAAATGTACCCTATGCAACCAACTCTACGTGGGGCAGACGGGCCGCCGGCTGGCCGACCGTTTCACCGAACACCTAAGGGACGTTCGGCTAGGTTCGGACTCCCCTGTCGGCCGTCACTTCCAACTGCCCAACCACTCTCCCTCTAACATCTCCGTTTTTGGCCTCGCCCTGCACCATGGGTCCACTCCCTCGCGACTCCACTTGGAGCAACGCTACATTTTCAACCTTAATTCTTCTTTCCTCTTCGGACTCAACACAGCCTTCTCTTCCTTATGACTCTCCCCTTTACGTCCCTGCAACACTTTACATAATTTTTTTAATTTTATTTATTTATTTTTTTTTTTTAACCCCCCCCCCCTCGTCCCCCTTACATTATATCCATTATTCTCTTGTTATTAGACTTACTTTTTCCTACTTTTTATCTCACCACTACCTACACGCACAAATACCCACACACCTTACATATATACCGCCCACATACATATACCGCCCACATACATGACAAACATACATACGCGCCCTCACACACACATAGCCGAACGCACATATATACACAC
>NC_142955.1:20391095-20398595 GCF_046866305.1 Octopus bimaculoides | reverse complement strand
CCCCCCTCTCTCTCTGTCTTTTCACTTCTCTCTATCACAACGTCTTTCTTCTCTCAGCCTCTCAAATAAACACGATCATTCTCTCTCTCTCTCCCTCTCAACCTCTTGAATAGACACGAACATTCTCTCTCTCTCTCTCTCTCTCTCTCTCTCTCTCTCTCTCTCTCTCTCTCTCTCTCTCTCTCTCTCTCTTCCTCTCTTCTCTCAGCCACTCAATCTCTCTAAGTATAGACACTTTCTTTCTCTATTTCTTCACTACCCTCCATCACACTGTTAAAATTAAATAAATAAATAAATAGATAGATAGATAAATTAATAAACTAACCACTAAAATGTCCAGAACCTGGAGAAGCATGGAATTGGCATTGTTTTTGAGAGCCTGGCGCTGTGCTGAAGGAGAAAACCCAAATAATATAATCACTGCTGCACTGAAGAGCAATGGTTATACGAGAACATTAGCACAGATAGAACGAAAGAAGCAGGAGTTTACACGTTCCTATGCTCTCATAAGTTCCCATATCAGCACTCTTGATGCCATCTTTGATAATAAACACAGCAAAGATGACAAGGATGGAGGCACGGATGCAGATGAGGATGTCACCCCCACTCAAGAAAACAAAGAAGATTCAAGCGAGAAACCTGCTCGGAAAGTAAACCCGAGTGAAAGTGCCCCTACCACCATCAAAACGAAAAACCATGGAGGTGAAAGGGCCAAGAAAGAAGAATTGAAAGCAGGAAAAACCAAAACTAAATCAAAAGATGAAACAGCCAAAGAAAGAAGCAGACCTGAATATCCATATAACAAAAAGGATAGAAAGAGACAGCACACACGAATGTGCAAATTCTACTTGAAAGGTGTCTGCTGGCACGGAGAGGAAGGTGCAGGCTGCCGTTTTGCACACCAAAGACCCCGCCACATAAACATGAAACAGGGCAGAAACCATCTGCCAAAAGGAAAGGATTACGCACCACCTACCCCAAAACGGAGGTACGCAGATGTAGTGCGTGCCAGAGACCAGACCTAACAACAACATGTTGAAAGGGCAGCGGCTGAACAACAATCTTTTTTGTGCATGGCGCAAAAGATGGTACAGCAGCTGACCTGGCTACAATCGCACAGATGGGACTATCCCCAATACATAAGACCACCACAGCAAATAGACCTAAGATGGGCACCACTGGCAGCAACACACACATCACATCCATACTCTTACTGAACATCAGAGGACTGTTATCACTTAGTAACAGGACAAAAATCCCTTTCTTGAGAGACCTTGTTGCTTGCAATCAAGCCTTATGCATAGCACTTATGGAAACCCACCAGAAACCAGATATAGGAAATGCAGAAATACACATACCACAGTATGTTGTATTTTGGACTGACAGAAAAGAAAGGAGTCATGGTGGAGTTGCTATGTACATCCGCGAAGACCTCACATCCCAGGTCCTTTTATCACACTCAAATTCAGTATGTGACACACTAATTATACATATAAGACAACTCAATGTAGTTATATGTGCTACATATCGCCCTCCAGATGCTCCAAATCATGTAGGCAAGTTTGAAGACTGCCTTACAAAAATAGAAGAAGTTCTAGACACATTAGAACAACACATAAGTGTACTCCTTATGGGAGACTTCAATCTGCCCAATGTCAGATGGCCCGAGGGCCTTTCTCTCCCAGGAATGACGCGATACGAACAAGGGCAGGTGAATTCCCTCCTGAACCTTGCCAACACTTTGTACATGGAACAAGTGGTACTCCAGCCAACCAGGGCAGGTAACATACTGGATCTCTGCTTCACAAATAATATGGATCTCATCCATAATGTGAAAGTGACACCGACGCTACTCTTGGATCACAACATGGTAGAGCTGACCATGTACGGACCAAAGGAAGCCATGGACATGCAGCCTACAAGAAACTCTCAGAATCTTTCCAGTTTGAACTTCAATAAGGCAAACTGGAAACAGATTGAGAAAGAGATCCTCAAACAAAACTGGCCTAAATGTCTCTCCTCACCGGACATCGACATGAAACTTAAACAATTCATGTCTGTAATGCAAGCCATATGCTACAAATGTGTCCCAGAGAGAAAGGCCACTGTACACAAGAACAAAATCCCCAGGGAGAGGAAAATTCTTATGAGACGGCATACAAAAGTTTCAAATCGCCTAAACAAACAAATTGAAAGCAGTGAAAAGTCCCGCCTGAAAATACAACTGCTAGAGATTGAAAAAAATCTGCAACTCTCCCACGGAAAAGAAAGAGCAGACAAAGAAGCCTGGGCTATAGACAATATAAAATCTAACCCCAGAGCTTTCTACAAGTTTGCCAAAGAAACAGCTTCAGTGCACTGCAGGATAAGGCCACTCCTTGAAATGCCTTACTTAGGGTTCCAGTTGTGTTTTAGTCCAAAAAATTTTTAACTTCTTGCAGAGTTCGAGCCCACGGCAACATAATGTCTCCTCCACTATTTAAGTATTACGTGTCAAAAGTGAAACAAAAACACGCATGTCAAATACTTTCACTTTAAAAATGAAACTACTCCACTAACTGAAACAATCACATTTCGATACTGTAATGAGAGATACTTTCACAGAGAGAGAAAGAGAGAAAGAGAAAGAGAGAGATGTATATGTATACATATAGATGTATATGTACACATATATGTATAGATATAGAGAGAGAAAGAGAGAGAGAGAGAGAGAGAGAGGTGTATATGTATACATATAGATGTATATGTACACGTATATGTATAGATATATATATATATATACATAGATCTATATGCATACATGTATATGTATACATATGTGCAGATGTATATATATATATATATATATATATATAGATGTACATGTAATATGTACATATATACATATATACATGCATACAGATATCTATACATATATACACCCATCACACACACATACACATGCACACAAACACACACATTAGTCATTTGTTTTCTTATCCAAAACTACGTCAAAAGTACTGAATGGATCTTTATGAAATTTGGAAATTATATTCTTTGCTTAACGGCCATAACTCCCATGAAAATTCATATATTTTTGATGTTGATGAAATTTTAACCCCAACATAACAGATGAGCATTATTTGTAATTCAACGGTACAACAGTGTAAGACTACCCTTTCAGATATACTTACATTGTGATTTCTGCAATGTGGTGCATAAATTGTCAAGTAAATGAGACGCATCTTTGCCTCCACTGATTCACTTGCAAAGTGTTGAGTAAAATTATTTCGTTGCAGACCTCCGGCCATTTTGTTCTGCTGTTAATTCTGTAGATGACCTCAAACACAAAGTCTTTCCCAACTTTAAACAAAACTACCAAAATCACAATTTGTTATGTGAAAGAGCAATATTAGCTCCAAAAAACGTAGCTGTTACAAAAATTAATCAACACCTGATGCATTCTCTTCCCGGCAATCTTCAAACTTACAAGTCTGTTGATACAGTTCCAGATACAAATGAAGTGGTGAACTATCCTCCTGAATTTCTCAATTCGTTGGAGCCTCCAGGACTACCTCCCCACATATTATCACTTAAAGTTGGAACGCCTGTTATGCTGCTCCGCAATCTGGAACCACCAAGACTTTGCAATGGAACACGACTCGTGATAAAGAAAATGATGTCACATGTTATCGAGGCTACCATTCTTTCTGGATGTGCAAAAGGGGATGACGTCTTTATTCCAAGAATTCCTCTTACTCCATCAGGAGCAGACATTCCTTTTACATTCAGAAGACTACAATTCCCCCTTCGTGTGACTTTTGCCATGTCCATAAACAAATCTCAGGGTCAAACACTGTCTGTAGCTGGTCTTCTCTTGGAAGAGCCCTGCTTCTCACATGGACAACTGTATGTTGGCTGCTCAAGAGTGGGCAGCAAAAAAACCTATTTGTATATGCTCCACAAGGGAAAACAAGGAACATTGTTTACAACGAGGTGTTATAATCACAACAGCAAGAAAGTATGTACATGATCACCTTCTTTTACGAAACTTCATTGACTTTCATATATTTATATTGATATACATATATATACGTGTGTTTGGGTGCGTGTGTGTATATACATCTCTATATATAAAGATGATGCGTAGTCTAGACGGCGTTTTTAGATTTCATTATTCTCTTTAACCCGGGCAACGCCGGGTATTTCTGCTAGTGTGTATATATATATATCTCTATACACATACACACACAGGGGTATATCTGTGTATATATAGTAGTGTACAGAAGGAATGTGAGATGAGAATGTGTATTTGTTTGTTTTGACAGTTGATGTTGTTGTTGTTGTTGAAGATAAGTCTTATTAAATATTGTTCTTTCATATTTAAACCCCGTCGCTTATTGCAGCATAATTGATGGCGGTTCAGGGATGGGGGTCCTCTCTGTGTGTGCAAGTGTGAGTGTGTATATGTGTGTATATATATATATATATATATATATATATATATATATATATATATATATATATATATATATACGTATATATATGTATATATGTGTGTATATACATGTGTATATATATATATATATATGTATGTATATATTTATATGTATATGTACATATATATATGTATATATACATGTGCGTGTTTGTATATGTAATTGTGAGGTGTTTATATTTATGAGTGCTTGTGTATACAGATGTAACTACTATAAATGTATTATTCATTTGCACATACATGCATGTCTGTATATGTATTTATATATGTGTGTATATATACATGTATACATGCATATATATATATACATATATAGATAAAGAGAGAGAGAATGAAAGACAAATAGATGTATACACACATATATATAGATAGATATATAGACAGATAAAATACGAAAGTACATATATACATACATGTGTGTGTGAGCGTGTATATATTTCATATGGATAAGTTTACCATATGGGAGAGTTATCGAAAGAGCAAGGGAGAGCAAGAGGTGGTGGTGGTCAGGAGAGTAGGATTATAGTCGTTCGTATATACACGCCTGATTAAACACACTTGAATCGCACACAGAGAGAACTTTATATTACCAAAATTGTTTATCTTCATATATACACATACATGCCTGTGTATATATGTAATTAGGCACATATTACATATAACGCAGGTAGGTATATATATATATATATATATATATATATATATATACACACAATATATATATATATATGCATGCATGTATGTATGTATGTATGTATGTATGTATGTGTCTATGGTGAAGGCAAATGGCCTTGTGGTTCAAGGTGTTGCACTTGTGATCACAGAATTGTAGGTTCAATTCCTGGACAGAGTGATGCATTGCATTCTTAAGCAAGACCCTTTATTTCACGTTGCTCCACTCCACTCGGGTGTAAGTGGGTAACAGTAATGAGCTTTGTGTTCAGAAGTTTATTTCCAAACCACATGGTTTCAGGTTCAGTCCCACGGTGAGGGACCTTGGGCAAATGTTTTCTGCTATAGTCTGCATTGACTAAAGCGTTGTTAGTGGATTTGGAAGATGGAAACTGTATGGAAGCCTATCGTGTGTGTGTTTGTTCACCCATGCACTACTTGGCAAATGGTGTTGCTTTGTTTGCATAGCAATGACTTAGCAGTCTGCCCAATGAGAACAACTGATGGAATAAGCAGCAGAGCATCAAATAAGGACCAGCTTTTGAAAGAACAAAAAGAAAAAAAAAAGAAAAAATTACCAGAGTTGATGCGATTGAGTAAATCTGTGCAAGGTGGTGCTCCAGCTTGGCTGCAGTCCAATGACTGGAACAAATATGAAAGAACTAAAAGGGAAACTTCAGAAACTCATCTTGTTTAAACTTGAATCACAAAAGAGCAACGGGGGAGAATAACTCGTGTGTGTCGGGGGGGGGGGGGGGTTACATATATATGCATGTATATATAAAGATATATATTTATCATCATCACCATCATCATCATCATCATCATCATCATCATTATCATCATCATCGTTTAACGTCCGCTTTCCATGCTAGCATGGGTTGGACGATTTGACTGAGGACTGGTGCAACCGGATGGCAACATCAGGCTCCAATCTGATTTGGCAGAGTTTCTACAGCTGGATGCCCTTCCTAACGCCAACCACTCAGAGAGTGTAGTGGGTGCTTTTACGTGTCACCCGCACGAAGGCCAGTCAGGCGGTACTGGCAACGGCCACGCTCGAAATGGTACATCTTATGTACCACCCGCACAAGAGCCAGTCCAGGGGCACTGGCAACGATCTCACTTGGCTTGCCGGGTCTTCTCACGCACAGCACATTTCCAAAGGTCTCGGTCAGTAGTCATCGCCTCGGTGAGGCCCAATGTTCGAAGGTCTTGCCTCACCACCTCAGCCCAGGTCTTCCTGGGCCTACCTCTTCCACGGGTTCCCTCAACTGTTAGGGTGTGACACTTTTTCACGCAGCTATCCTCATTCATTCTCACCACATGTCCATACCAGCGCAATCGTCTCTCTTGCACACCACAACTGATGCTTCTAATGTTCAGCTTTTCTCTCAAGATACTTACACTCTGACGGGTATGCACATTGACATTACACATCCATATATATATATATATATATATATATATATATATATACACAGATATATATACATATATATACATTTGTATGTATATATATATATATATATGTGTATATATATATACACACACACACATATATATATATGCATATATATATATACATGTATGCATCTGTATTTGTACCTCCCCTATCGCTTGACCACCGGCGTGGGTATACTCTTTTACTCTTTTACTTGTTTCAGTCATTTGACTGCGGCCATGCTGGAGCACCGCCTTTAGTCGAGCCAATCGACCCCAGGAGTTATTCTTTGTAAGCCTAGTACTTATTCTATCGATCTCTTTTGCTGAACCGCTAAGTTACGGGGACGTAAACACACCAGCATCGGTTGTCAAGCGATGGTGGGAGTACAAACACAGACACACAAACATATATATATACATATATACGACGGGCTTCTTTCAGTTTCCATCTACCAAATCCACTCACAAGGCTTTGGTCGGCCCGAGGCTATATTAGAAGACACTTGCCCAAGGTGCCACGCAGTGGGACTGAACCCAGAACCATGTGGTTGGTAAGCAAGCTGCTTACGTTCCTGCAATCTAGCAGTTCGGCTAAAAGGACCGATAGAATAAGTACTAGGCTTACATCGAATAAGTCCTGGTTTTCGACTAAAGCCCCTTCTCCAGCATGGCTGACACAAGCAAAGGAATAAAAAATCCATAAAGGACGAAACTTCCAGTTATTCGTCACATGTAATTACCTCCCCTTAACCACCTTCTCATTTTATTTAATATTTCAAACGAATCCCTCGGCCGCTCCAGAACGTCGACTGCGGCTCCCAGGGCCGCAGGCAGCCCTCGACTATATTCATTCTATAAATATTATAATTGTTTTCTTTAATCTGACTTGTGTGTCACATTTTTGG
>NC_142955.1:20383210-20390595 GCF_046866305.1 Octopus bimaculoides | reverse complement strand
CAGATACAAATGAAGTGGTGAACTATCCTCCTGAATTTCTCAATTCGTTGGAGCCTCCAGGACTACCTCCCCACATATTATCACTTAAAGTTGGAACGCCTGTTATGCTGCTCCGCAATCTGGAACCACCAAGACTTTGCAATGGAACACGGCTCGTGATAAAGAAAATGATGTCACATGTTATCGAGGCTACCATTCTTTCTGGATGTGCAAAAGGGGATGACGTCTTTATTCCAAGAATTCCTCTTACTCCATCAGGAGCAGACATTCCTTTTACATTCAGAAGACTAGAATTCCCCCTTCGTGTGACTTTTGCCATGTCCATAAACAAATCTCAGGGTCAAACACTGTCTGTAGCTGGTCTTCTCTTGGAAGAGCCCTGCTTCTCACATGGACAACTGTATGTTGGCTGCTCAAGAGTGGGCAGCAAAAAAACCTATTTGTATATACTCCACAAGGGAAAACAAGGAACATTGTTTACAACGAGGTGTTATAATCACAACAGCAAGAAAGTATGTACATGATCACCTTCTTTTACGAAACTTCATTGACTTTCATATATTTATATTGATATACATATATATACGTGTGTTTGGGTGCGTGTGTGTATATACATCTCTATATATAAAGATGATGCGTAGTCTAGACGGCGTTTTTAGATTTCATTATTCTCTTTAACCCGGGCAACGCCGGGTATTTCTGCTAGTGTGTATATATATATCTATATACACATACACACACAGGGGTATATCTGTGTATATATAGTAGTGTACAGAAGGAATGTGAGATGAGAATGTGTATTTGTTTGTTTTGACAGTTGATGTTGTTGTTGTTGTTGTTGAAGATAAGTCTTATTAAATATTGTTCTTTCATATTTAAACCCCGTCGCTTATTGCAGCATAATTGATGGCGGTTCAGGGATGGGGGTCCTCTCTGAGTGCGCAAGTGTGAGTGTGTATATGTGTATATATATATATATATATATATATATATATATATATATATATATATATATATATATATATATATATATACGTATATATATGTATATATGTGTGTATATACATGTGTATATATATATATGTATGTATATATTTATATGTATATGTACATATATATATGTATATATACATGTGCGTGTTTGTATATGTAATTGTGAGGTGTTTATATTTATGAGTGCTTGTGTATACAGATGTAACTACTATAAATGTATTATTCATTTGCACATACATGCATGTCTGTATATGTATTTATATATGTGTGTATATATACATGTATACATGCATATATATATATATATATACATATATAGATAAAGAGAGAGAGAATGAAAGACAAATAGATGTATACACACATATATATAGATAGATATATAGACAGATAAAATACGAAAGTACATATATACATACATGTGTGTGTGAGCGTGTATATATTTCATATGGATAAGTTTACCATATGGGAGAGTTATCGAAAGAGCAAGAGGTGGTGGTGGTCAGGAGAGTAGGATTATAGTCGTTCGCATATACACGCCTGATTAAACACACTTGAATCGCACACAGAGAGAACTTTATATTACCAAAATTGTTTATCTTCATATATACACATACATGCCTGTGTATATATGTAATTAGGCACATATTACATATAACGCAGGTAGGTATATATATATATATATATATATATATATATATATATATATATATATACACACACACAATATATATATATATGCATGCATGTATGTATGTATGTATGTATGTGTCTATGGTGAAGGCAAATGGCCTTGTGGTTCAAGGTGTTGCACTTGTGATCACAGAATTGTAGGTTCAATTCCTGGACAGAGTGATGCATTGCATTTTTAAGCAAGACCCTTTATTTCACGTTGCTCCACTCTACTCGGGTGTAAGTGGGTAACAGTAATGAGCTTTGTGTTCAGAAGTTTATTTCCAAACCACATGGTTTCAGGTTCAGTCCCACGGTGAGGGACCTTGGGCAAATGTTTTCTGCTATAGTCTGCATTGACTAAAGCGTTATTAGTGGATTTGGAAGATGGAAACTGTGTGGAAGCCTATCGTGTGTGTGTTTGTTCACCCATGCACTACTTGGCAAATGGTGTTGCTTTGTTTGCATAGCAATGACTTAGCAGTCTGCCCAATGAGAACAACTGATGGAATAAGCAGCAGAGCATCAAATAAGGACCAGCTTTTGAAAGAACAAAAAGAAAAAAAAAAGAAAAAATTACCAGAGTTGATGCGATTGAGTAAATCTGTGCAAGGTGGTGCTCCAGCTTGGCTGCAGTCCAATGACTGGAACAAATATGAAAGAACTAAAAGGGAAACTTCAGAAACTCATCTTGTTTAAACTTGAATCACAAAAGAGCAACGGGGGAGAATAACTCGTGTGTGTCGGGGGGGGGGGGTTTACATATATATGCATGTATATATAAAGATATATATTTATCATCATCATCATCATCATCATCGTTTAACGTCCGCTTTCCATGCTAGCATGGGTTGGACGATTTGACTGAGGACTGGTGCAACCGGATGGCAACATCAGGCTCCAATCTGATTTGGCAGAGTTTCTACAGCTGGATGCCCTTCCTAACGCCAACCACTCAGAGAGAGTAGTGGGTGCTTTTACGTGTCACCCGCACGAAGGCCAGTCAGGCGGTACTGGCAACGGCCACGCTCGAAATGGTACATCTTATGTACCACCCGCACAAGAGCCAGTCCAGGGGCACTGGCAACGATCTCACTTGGCTTGCCGGGTCTTCTCACGCACAGCACATTTCCAAAGGTCTCGGTCAGTAGTCATCGCCTCGGTGAGGCCCAATGTTCGAAGGTCTTGCCTCACCACCTCAGCCCAGGTCTTCCTGGGCCTACCTCTTCCACGGGTTCCCTCAACTGTTAGGGTGTGACACTTTTTCACGCAGCTATCCTCATTCATTCTCACCACATGTCCATACCAGCGCAATCGTCTCTCTTGCACACCACAACTGATGCTTCTAATGTTCAGCTTTTCTCTCAAGATACTTACACTCTGACGGGTATGCACATTGACATTACACATCCATATATATATATATATATATATATATATATATATATATATATATATATATATATATACACACAGATATATATACATATATATACATTTGTATGTATATATATATATATGTGTGTATATATATATACACACACACACATATATATATATGCATATATATATATACATGTATGCATCTGTATTTGTACCTCCACTATCGCTTGACCACCGGCGTGGGTATACTCTTTTACTCTTTTACTTGTTTCAGTCATTTGACTGCGGCCATGCTGGAGCACCGGCTTTAGTCGAGCCAATCGACCCCAGGACTTATTCTTTGTAAGCCTAGTACTTATTCTATCGATCTTTTTTGCTGAACCGCTAAGTTACGGGGACGTAAACACACCAGCATCGGTTGTCAAGCGATGGTGGGGGTACAAACACAGACACACAAACATATATATATACATATATACGACGGGCTTCTTTCAGTTTCCATCTACCAAATCCACTCACAAGGCTTTGGTCGGCCCGAGGCTATATTAGAAGACACTTGCCCAAGGTGCCACGCAGTGGGACTGAACCCAGAACCATGTGGTTGGTAAGCAAGCTGCTTACGTTCCTGCAACCTAGCAGTTCGGCTAAAAGGACCGATAGAATAAGTACTAGGCTTACATCGAATAAGTCCTGGTTTTCGACTAAAGCCCCTTCTCCAGCATGGCTGACACAAGCAAAGGAATAAAAAATCCATAAAGGACGAAACTTCCAGTTATTCGTCACATGTAATTACCTCCCCTTAACCACCTTCTCATTTTATTTAATATTTCAAACAAATCCCTCGGCCGCTCCAGAACGTCGACTGCGGCTCCCAGGGCCGCAGGCAGCCCTCGACTATATTCATTCTATAAATATTATAATTGTTTTCTTTAATCCGACTTGTGTGTCACATTTTTGCGGGGAGCAGCTCCCAGAGTAAATCCAAGTTTTGGGTCTGGCCTGGATATTAAAAGCGTTGAGAATAACTGTTCTCACTGTAGTTGCTTCCCAAACCACATGGTTCTGGGTTCAGTCCCACCGCGTGGCACCTTGGGCAAGTGTCTTCTACAATAGCCGCGGGTCAATCAAAGGCTTGTGAGTGGATTTGGTAGACGGAAACTGAAAGAAGCCCATCGTGTATGCATGTATGCATGCATACATGCGCGTGTGTAGATGTGTGTATGTTTGGGTTCCCCATCACCTCTCGAAAATCGGCGTTGGTGTGTTTACGTCTCCATAACTTAGTGGTTCAGCAAAGGTGACCGATAAAAAATAAGTACTACCCTTACAAAGAATAAGTCCTGGGGTTGATTTCTACAACTAAAACCCCTTAAGGTGGTGCTCCAGCATGGCCGTAGTCGGGTACTCTGTCTAAATAAAAGAGATATATAGACGGGATAGGCAGATCTGGAAAGCTTTGAGATTGTTTTTCTATTAGATCAAGGTTGAACTAAACGGAAACAAAAAAGGGAGACATTATTTAATGTAGTCCAAGACACATTATGCCTGAATAAAAGATGGGATGGCCACGGCTGGAACATCTTTGATCATGTGTCTGTTGGATCAGGACAGACCTGGGGTTAAACAACAACAACACACTATATGGATGTTCAGTCAGCTAGAAATAGCAATCAAATCTCCTCCAAATTGTGCGTTTCTTTTCTGAAACGGATGTAATGTACAGCAAACAAGGCAACAAGAATTAACGTTGAATTAGGTTTTTACATATTTCTTTATTCAAAATAATTTTTCATATAAAATATATTGATTTGGCATATAAGATATATATAGAAATATATATTTATATTTATATATATATATATATATATATATATATATATATATATATATATATATATATATATATATATATATATATATATATATATATATATATATATATATATATAACGTATAGTATATTTGTATATATATGTAAATATATACTATATACATATATATATTCTTTTCTTTTATTCTCTTACTAGTTTCGGTCATGTGACTGCGGCCATGCTGGAGTACTGCCTCTTATGCGAAGAAATCAACCCCAGAGCTTATTCTTTGTAAGCCTAGTACTTATTCTATCGGCCTTTTTTGCCGAACCGCTAAGTTACAGGGATGTAAGCACACCAACATCAGTTGTCAAGCGATGGTGGGGAGACAAACACAGACAGACAAATATATGTACACACACGCACACGCACACACACACACACACACACACACACACACATATATATATATATATATATATATAAATATATATATATATATATATATATATATATATATATATATATATATACAACAGGCTTCTTTCAGTTTCCATCTACAAAATCCACTCACAAGGCTTTCGTCGGTCTGAGGCTATAGTGGAAGACACTTGCCGAAGGTGCCACACAGTGGGACTGAACCCAGAACCATGTGGTTGGTAAGCAAGCTACTTACTGCACATGTATACCACACTCACACACACACATTCTTTTATTTATAGGTAAATATAATTTATCTTTTGCCCTCGGCTGTCCTGGGGCACCACTCTGAAGGGTTTTAGTTGACTAAATCGACTCCCTATACTTTTTGTTGTTGTTTTACGTTTGATATTTATTCTATCCATCTCTTTTGTTGAACTGCAATGGAGATCAGCACAGACGATCTTTTTGCAACGAAAGTTGAAGCTTGACTCAAAGTAAAAACCTTCAACTGCTTCTAACTTTTTTATTATTAATTTTTACAAGAAAATTAAAAGCAATGTTCGTCCTCAGCCTGCGAAAGTACATTGGAATGACCTTTTCTCTGAAAGAAACTTCCAGCCGTTGGCATAAAATTTCAGAACATCCGGAGCTCTGAGCTTCACATCTGTTGCAAGCAATATTAACGGCGTTTACACGGGCCATTACAAAGAAATACGACAGAAAGCTTCAAATATACTTTATTGCTGGAACAATAAACTGGTAATTCAACAAACGACAACAAGAATTAACGGAAGACATCGTAGCAACATGGAATAACTTAGGGATTTCTTTCTTTTGTAAGAAGACTAAGAGAAAAAGATGTTTTATATGATACATTCTACCAGTGTTCCAAGTTTCAAAATGTTTCGTTAATGAAAAATGTGGCCCCCGTTTTAAAAAAGATCCAGGAGAATTATAATTGCATTATTTAGTTTCTATATAATATATACATACACACATTACTAGATTCATAATATATGCACACAATGGAGTGGTGGTAGAGGTGAGCGCAGATGAGTTGGGTGAGGAAGACAGTCTGAAGTCTCCTGTATTGGGTTCAAACCTGGGAAGGAGGTGAGAGTCTTAAATTATCTACTTAAACATATAATTTCGGCCAATAAAAAAAAAAACAGATTTTCCCAGCATGCATTGCTAGATTTAAATATTATAGATTTAAGTATCTCATTTTTGACAGCAATTATTGTGTGAGACCTGGTGGACAGGTAGTAAAGGTGGGTTTGCCCCCCACCACCACCACCATCACTTGACAACGGATGTTGATGTGTTGAGGTCCCTGTAACTTAGCAACTATCTATCTATCTGTCTATCTGTCTGTCTGTCTGTCTGGTTGCAGCAGAGGCAGTTGACGGTGAAGCTGTAGTGGTGGTGGTGGCGGTGGTGATGGTGTTGGCGACGGTGGTGGTGCTGGTGGTGGCGGTGGTGTTGGCGACGGTCGTGGTGGTGGTGGTGGTGGTGGTGGTGGTGGTGGCGGTGGCGTTTCTCTTCTTTCAGGTCAAAACTTTTGGCGATGATGTCGCTGTTGTTGCCGGTGGCAACGGTGTTGGCGTTCTCTGCTCACACCTGCACCTGTTCGCGTCACACTTCTTCTCCTCCCCCTTCCCCTTCTTACCTCTTTCGTGAAGCCGTGGTGAGGGGAGGGTAAAGAAATGAACCTCGCCAAGAGAGAGTTGCTATGGAGACCGGTTTTCGTTCTGAAATCGTCTGCAAAATTGACTTCGAAGACGCCCGAGTCTGAAAGACGACCAAAAAAATGGCGAAGAAAAGCCGTAAATAATATTAGATAATATCGGCAAATTCGCCACAAAGGGCAGGTTTCCCGTGCAAACAAATTGCACAAGAAATGCATCAGTTGTTGCACAACTTCTACATAGAAAAATATAATCCCCAAAACAACGTTTTAAGGCAATAAAAGGGTGTTAAAACTATGAATGTTTGAAGCTGAATTCAAAAACAAATAAAAAAAATTTTGTGTCAAAAAACTGGGAACGAATTGGAAGGCAAAAAGAGAAAACTGCACGCGCTGGCGAACGGGAGTGGTGGTGGTGG
>NC_142955.1:20330710-20375710 GCF_046866305.1 Octopus bimaculoides | reverse complement strand
GGGCCACCGAGCTGTGTGTTCTGTACGAGAAGGAGAAACTCCACTCCTACCAACCTCCACGGTCTTGGAGTGAAGCAGCCATTGTGGAGAATAACGTGAGAGGTAGGTATAGGGTCTGATCCAGTCAGATATTTCATCAAAGACGTTCCAGCTGTGACCATCCCATCTTTTATTCAGGCATAGTGCATCTAGGACTACACTATCTAATGTTTAATATAGTAGTTAGTATAAGTGGCTATTGTTGTTGTTGTTTAGTCCTCGGTGATGATTGTGATTTGACAGAATTGTTTTTTCAGCTCTTTATGTTCTGAGTTCAAATCCTGCAAAGGTCGACTTTGCCTTTCACCCTTTCAGGGTCGATAAAATAAAAGACCAGTCAAGAACTGGGTTCGCTATAATCAAGTCATCCCCCCCATCTTCCATAAGCTGCCCTTGTAAGTAAAATGGGAAAATATTATTATTGTTATTATTATTAAGGTGGCAACATCATTAGCATGATGTGCGAAATGCTTTGCGGTATTTTGTCCATTGCAACACATTCTGAGTTCAAATTCTGCTGAGGTCGACTTTGTCTTTCATCCTTTCGGGATTGATGAATTAAGTACCAGTAATACACTGGGTCAGTGTAATTGACTAGTCCCCTGCCCCAAAATTTCAGGCCTTGTGTCTTTAGTAATAAGGATTATTATTATTATTATTATCGTTATTATTCAGCTCACAACTTACATTTTGTACAGCGATTGGTACCAAGAATCCCCTAAAAAATCTCCCTCGCTTTCACCATTATATTATTATTATTATTATTGTTTTTCTTATTTCTGTCCACAGAGAGCTGCAACCTGGAATCTACATTTTATCGATCCATTGACGTCCGCAGCAAAGACCTACGGGAGACTCTGCTGTCTGCTAGTAAATCTCTACACCAAGGCAAGCCCTCAGGCTGGGATTCCAACCATGATGACCACCACCAATTGGCTGAAACTGTAAAGGCTTCGATTGGTGCCGAACGTACAAAGAGTGATGGGTTTGAGTCTTTCTTAATGCAGTCGGTGGTGGCAGGTGACCTGCAGTATGAGGACGACACATGGCAAGAGGAGAGAGACGGGTACTTTGAGTTCTACCCTAGGGGTGTCAGCAGTGCTGCTTTTGATGATGAAGAGGAGGAGGGGAAAATTCTGAAGAAGAAGGATCGCAATGTTAAGCTTGGCTGTGGCTCCTTAGAACCACATGCATCAAAGTTGTCTCCCAACCCCATTTCTTATCCTGGGGACTTCAGTGTCCCCGAGGTCAGAGACAAGTTGTCCCTTGAAGATCGACTGTCGATCCTTAGGGACCAGATTGACTACAACAAGAGAATAGACACAATTATGGAGTGTTTGCTGCAGTCATTCTTGATTGACGATTCATTGGACCATGACGATGGTGTACTCTTCACAGAGGATTGTGGGTAATAATTCGAGATTGTAAACAATAACTGGGTGTTGTGGGTAATAAACAGGGCCACGAATTAGCTGGAGTGTTTTAAAGTCTTCAGAAAATTCAAATTCTAGGTTCAAATCCTACTGGGGTCGAGTTTGCCTTTCATCTTTATGGGGTTGATAAAATAAAAATGTACATGTCATGTTCGGGGGTTGATTTCATCCCTTGATTGCTGACAGCTGCCCCAACCTCTTTGTCGCACAAATCTCCAGCCTTGTGCTTATGGTATAAACTAATTTTATAATTGCTGCTCTTCAGGCAAAATTTTCAACCATTATTATTATTATTATTATAATGAAGGCAGAAACATTCATCCACTGGATGAAATGCTTCATGTTCTGAGTTCAAATGCCACCAGGGTCAACTTTGCCTTTCATCCTTTCATGGTCAATAAATTAAATACCAATAAAATACTGGGGCCACTGTAATTGACACATCCCCTCCCCTCAAATTTGAGGATCGTGCCATCAGTAGAAAGGAGTTTATTATTATTATTATTATTCAGTTCACAACTTACATTTTGTACAGTGATTGGTACCAAGAATCCCCTAAAGGATCTCCCTCCCTTTCACCAGCCCCCAAATCCATGGTCTTGGACTAATGTAAACAAACATCATCATCATCGTCATCATCATCTTTGTATAGATAATAAAATCCAGTTTGTTTTTGAAAAAAATTAAATTTGAATAAACCTTTTTTTCTATGAAAATAAAAACAATATTTTTCTAAAAGACGCAACAATGTCACTTGCTCTGAATATATATATATACACACACACACACACAAATATATTGCGGCATCGGGCACGACCTTGCGTCGCCAGGCACGGTCTTGCGGCCCTAGACACGTTCTTGCAGCCCAAGGCTCGTGCTTTCGGCGCCAGGCACGTTCTTGCAGCCCTAGGCACGTTCGTGTCCGGCGCGGCAAAAACGTGCCCGGCGTCGCAAGAACGTACCTGGTGTTGCAAAACCGTGCCTGGCCCCACATTGCCCGATGCCGCAAGAATGTGACCGGCGTCGCAATAACGTACCTTTTGCCGCAAGAACGTGCACCCTACTGGCTATGCAAGCAGGGTAATGTCTGTTCCCCCTGATCAGAAAGATAGTCCATTGCAGGGAAATCTATTTGCAATTGAGTGGACTGCAGCAATATGAAATGAGGTGTATTGCTCAAGAATACAATGTACTGCTCAGTATGGGAATTGAACCCACAATCTAGCCACTGTGAGTGCAACACCCTAACCACTAGGTCACACGCCTTCACACACACACACGTCTACATATGCATATATATAGAAGTATATATGTATGCATATGCATGTATGGCAATCATTTTTATGTCTGTTTTCCATGCTAGCATGGGTTAGATGTATATATATTTGATGATTTTTATTTTCGTCTGGATCCCATTCATGTCTTAACCCTTACCTATTGCTCAAATAAGGGATCTCTTATTCCAATGGTTTATTCATTAACAGGGGAAATGCTAACAATCTAATCGCTCATAGCTAAAAAAATTGTCCGAGACAGCAAAGGTAAACACACGAAGTATTGAGTAGAAGCTGAAATTAAGGCGAAAGTGTGAGAATGTTTTGGTTCTGTCTGGAGTCCGTCCGGACGGAAGCGCAGATGGGAGCATGCGCAATGGTGAGCGGAAGAGGTCAGAGGGCAACTGGATGTCATGTTTACAACGAAGAGAAGAAAACCTTCCCCTCCAGATTGTTGACAAGTAAGAAGAAAAGCTCATTTCTCCTTGTTTTTTTAATGGCAACCCTCCTGTTCCTTAATTTCCCCTTCATACCACAACACACACGCTTTTGTGAGAAGCAGAGGAGTGTTTATAATCCGTAAATAACTTATACTGAAAAAAAGAAGAACCAAAACAAAACAAGAATACATTCTGGCATTTTAAATGAAGATTTCCAAGAGTCTCTTCTTCACAGTTCATTTAATCTACCAAAACCTCGCCCTTGCCTCAGCTTCCTATCATCTTTTGATTTGTTTTATTTCTTTCATCATTTTTCAACGACGACTTCGGGTATTTTCTGTACCCGAAATGGGAGAAGAAGAAGAAGAAGAAGAAATCTAATGGATTGTGTTTGCTTGATTGTTTCTGTCTGTTTTTATGTATCTATGCGTTATAGATATAACGAAATCATGCCAGCAATGTCTCATTTTAAACTAGAAGAAGAAAAAAAGCCTTACAGATTTATTCTCACCTGCTTCAGGTGTGTATGTAAAATGCAGAAAACAGAATCGAAGTTTTATGCATCAGATGCGTCTATTTTTAACGCATCTGTTCGAGTTTAGTTGATACAACAGAGACAATGCTTTTATGAATTTCATAAAATGAGACACCCAACCCTTTAATTTCTTCTGACTCTCCTCCCATTTCGTTAAATCTCACTTGACGCAGAAATACCCGAAGTCATCCGGTTATATTTTGTTTGCAACGTCCTGTACCCAGATATGCATCGATATATATATACAGGTACGTGAAGGTATGTACATACATGTACATATATAGATGTAAAAATTTACATTTCCTTCTCCAAGCCTAGATTCGAAACCGAATCTAAGAATTAGCGGTCGCCCAAACACGACAATCAACAGGCGCGAAAAACAGGTTTTCTTTGTCCTGTCAAAAAGTGATCGATCATCTCCCTTTGACCTTCGACCTTAGAATGTCAGGCGAAATTCAACTGGTCAGCATCTGACCTATTTAGGTACAAACTCTGCTGCAGTATGTATGTCCTTCTAGCTGCCACGATTCTTATAAATAGAGTGGTCAGCAAGACGTCAGGACACACAGGGACAGACAGACAGGGAGACTGCTACTATGAGACCTCTGCTAATGTGAGACAGAGATTTTCCTCCGGCCAAGCAAGATGAGAGAACGAACACACACACACACACACACACACACACGAACATATCCTGGTTCCATCATTTGTCTAGCAACTCGAAGCAAGTTGTTAAAATTGAATGTAGTGGCTATTAATATTTATTAACTCCAGCTAATAAAAATGTTATAATTGAATCAGTTACCACTTTGTCATTTCTCAGGCAAACACATGCCTATCGCACCGACACTCAACAAAAACACACTACATTCTGGTGACTCCACTACATTTTGGTGACCCCGTCAAAGAATTCCGGCCTTCCCTGGAACCAGCTTCTACGAAGAATAACAGCCTGCACATCATCTGTCAACAAACCAACTGTGAATTTCTGCGAACACCATGGCTCTTCCAGAACCGAATCCAGCGGTGAATCCATTACCTTCCGACACGACAATTCAAGCGGCGATTACGTGGAAAATTCCCCCATTCTGGACGCACGACCCTGCGTTATGGTTTCATCACATAGAAGCCCAGTTTTCTTCTCACCGAATACTGAGCGATGCGTCTCGACTGTCGCATGTAATCGGTTCTCTTTCACCAGAGATCATGAACGTCGTCCGTAATCTCGTCATGGCTCCACACGGTTCTGTGTCGTACGACACCTTTAAAACGACACTTATTAACAGAACTTCCGAGTCCCAACGAAAGCGACTTCACCAACTTCTGACATCCGAAGAATTGGGCGACAGAACGCCTTCCCAGTTTCTAAGAAGAATGAAGCAGCTTCTTGGAGATGAGAGCCTCCCCGACAAAGTGTTCAAGCAGCTTTTTCTCCAGCGTCTACCCTCCAACACACAGGTGGTTCTCGCTTCCACACGAGAATCCACATCCATTGAGGAACTGGCAGAGCTAGCGGACAAAATAGCTGAGGTACTACATAGGTTTTCTACGGTATCGACGGTGACGCCAGCCGCTCCCACTACCAATCCTTTCCTTGCGCCGACCAGTTCTTTCGAAATTGCGGACTTGCGTTCATTAATGACGCAGCAAGCCGCACAAATACAGACCCTCACAACCCAAATACAGGCCCTATCGCTTGGAAACCGGCGCCGAAGCAGCAGCCGACCGCATCGATATGGTAGACGATCCCGCAGTCCCAGTGCTACCCGCAACTCACCCGACACGTGCTGGTACCACCGAAAATTCGGTACACAGGCGCAGAAATGCACCATACCATGCTCATTCGCATCACCCAGTTCGGGAAACGGTACAGCCGGGAACTGAATGCGACGGACGTTCCTGGTTCGCACCCACAAAGTCGCCTGTTTTTCGTTTGCGATCGAGTAACAGGCACACGTTTCCTAGTTGACACCGGCGCGGAAGTCAGCGTAATCCCCGTGTCCAGCATTTCAGGAAAACGAACGGAGACACCAGTCTGTCTTCAGGCAGTCAATCACTCGCCAATCCAACAGTTAGGGAACAGTCCCTAACACTGAACTTGGGACTACGCCGCACATTCCAGTGGGTATTTGTCATCGCAAAACTGCCGACCCCTATCTTAGGAGCCGATTTCCTCCATCATTTCGGTCTCCTAGTAGACATACAAAACAGACGACTTGTCGACAGCACCACACAGCTTACTGTGCGCGGTATAGCCGCTCGTATGGCCACAGTCAGCCCAACCATATTGCTTTCAACAGTACCATCCTGAAACAGTACCCGGACGTCGCTCGACCAGTTTTCCACAACCAGCCGATCAAGCACGATATCACCCACCACATCAAGACCAGCGGTCCACCTGTTGCTGCACGACCCAGAAGGTTACCACCTGATCGCCTCAAAGCCGTCAAACGGGAATTCCAACACATGCTCGACCTTGGAATCATCCGCCCGTCCAGCAGCAACTGGTCCTCGCCGATACACTGCGTCCCAAAAAAATCATCGACCGACTGGCGAGTTTGCGGTGATTATCGGTCACTAAACAAAAGTACCGTCAGTGATGCTTACCCAGTCCCTTATCTGCAGGATTTTTCTAGCTCGCTGCATGGCGCTCGCATTTTTTCCAAAATCGACCTTGTGCGAGCGTACAACCAAATACCGGTTGAACCCGAGGACATCCCCAAAACAGCAGTCACGACACCTTTCGGAATGTTTGAATTCCTGCGTATGCCTTTCGGTTTACGCAACGCAGCACAGACATTCCAAAGGTTCATCGACATGGTCACCAGAGGTTTGCCTTTCGTCTATGCCTACATAGACGACATACTGGTGGCCAGTAACTCGGAAGAAGAGCATGACCAACATCTGCACTTGCTATTCGAACGTCTGCAAAAATTCGGAGTCGTCATCAATCCCAGCAAATGTGATTTCGGAGTTGCTTCCCTTCATTTTCTCGGGCACATCATCGATAAGGATGGTATTCGTCCCCTCCCTGATAAAGTACAGGCCATCGTGGAATTTTCGCCACCCACATCTCTCCGCAAATTAAGGGAGTTCCTCGGTCTAGTGAATTTTTATCGGAGATTTGTACCTCACCTTGCCGAGATAGCGCAACCGCTCACAGATTTGCTACGTCAGCGAACCTGCAAAAATACCGAAATTGCCCTGGATGAACATCAGCTCGCCTCTTTCGCCGCCCTAAAAAAAGCTTTATCCGACGCTACTATGTTGGTGTATCCGAAACCAAATGCCCCGCTGTGTTTACTCGTCGATGCATCCGATTCCGGAATAGGAAGCGTCCTACAGCAGCTTGTTGATGGCATATGGCAACCGTTGTCTTTCTTTTCTAAGCGGTTAAAACCCGCCGAAACGAAATACAGTACCTTCAGTCGGGAATTATTGGCGGCATACCTGGCCGTTAAGCATTTCCGACACATGCTAGAGGGTACCAATTTTGCCATATACACCGATCACAAACCACTGGTATATGCATTCAACACCAAGCCTGATCGCCACTCGCCGAGAGAAATCCGCCACCTCGACTTCATATCACAATATACGACGGATATTCGCCACATCAAAGGGACGACTAACTTAGCAGCCGATGCACTGTCTCGAACGCAGATCAATGCCATCCACACCACGTCTACAATTGATCTGGCTAGTATAGCAGCTGAACAGGAGAATGACGAAGAACTTCTAAAGCTCCGGAATTCGCCATCTCTCAAATTTCAACATGTTCCGCTACCATCTTCCTCGGCCCATATTTGGTGTGATATCTCCACTGGTCACCAACGCCCTTATGTACCGCAAAAGTATCGTCGTGAAGTTTTCTCTGTCACATCCTGGTATTCGCTCCACTCAAAAGCTGATATCAACCCGTTTTGTGTGGACCAATATCAACAAGGACATCAGAGAATGGACCAAGTGCTGTGTCGCGTGCCAAAAAGCAAAAATCTACCGGCACATAAAATCACCAATCGGTTCATTTTCGCAACCCGACGCACGATTTCAGCACGTTCACATTGATATCGTAGGACCTCTGCCACCTTCGCAGAATTACACTCATCTACTCACCTGCGTGGACCGTTTTTCGCGATGGCCCGAAGCTTGGCCCTTATCCGATTCATCGGCAGAAACGGTCGCCAAAACGCTGATATCACAATGGGTTTCGCGTTTTGGCACACCCGCAACAATCACCACAGACAGAGGACGTCAGTTCGATTCCCACCTTTTCGCCGAACTGACTCGTCTACTCGGGTGCAAACACACCCGCACTACTGCTTACCACCCTGCAGCAAATGGCATGGTTGAACGCTTCCACCGCCAACTCAAAGCAGCTATTAAAGCATCTGCAGACTCTTCCAACTGGCTGGAACATCTCCCCTTCATCCTCCTTGGTATTCGATCCACGGTTAAGGAGGAAGTTGGACACACTCCGGCAGAACTAGTCTACGGCTCAACACTCACCTTACCTGGGCAGATGATTGAACCTGTTGCATCACAACACCTTCCTGACCCAGCACAATATGTGCACCGATTGCGGACATCCATGTCGCTTTTGTCACCTGCAGGCCCCAGACAACAGAACGTCGTTTCACATGTTCCCAAGTGTAATAATTAAATTGTATAACTCGTTATGTTATCTCTGCGAGTCAGTCCGAGGGAAACATAACAGAGTTTATTGGCGTCGCCGATAGGATACATGCTTACTTTACCGTAAAATTATTCATCGTAATAACAATGGCTGAAAAACAGACAGTAGAACTTATTAAATTGTTTAGGGAACAAATGGACAAGCAAATGCAACAACATCAGAGAGATATGGACGTTCTGTTAAAACTGTTTGGTGCTCGACAAGTTGAAGGCGATTCTAGTGGCTATTTTTCAGCTGCTTCAACAACAGTGTCGATTCCACCATTTACTGCATTTGATTCAGCGACAGAACTATGGCCTGATTACTGGTCAAGATTCCGTACGTTTGTGGCTGCTAATGCTGTACCTGAAAAACGCATGGCACAAGTGTTCCTGACCAATCAGACTGCTACTGTTTACAAACAACTTGCTAATCTGGCTACCCAACAAAATCCGCCTAAAGATATCAACAACTTGATAATGGACGAAATCGTTGACTTCATGAAGGAACAGTTCGACCCTAAACTTTTCATTGTGAGAGAGCGTTTCAGGTTTTGGAGTGATATGCAGCGGAAGCCAGGCGAAACTCTCCAGGAGCTGGCAGCACGTATACGCCAGGATGCAGCTACCTGTGATTTTCCAGCGATCACCAACCCACAGGATGAATCTCTGAGACAGAGATTCATATGTTCGGTTAACAATGAAGCGGTTCTGAAGGCGCTTTTTAAGATAAAAGACTCAGAACTAGATTTTGCCCGTGCTGTCCAGGTTGCCATTGAGACTGAAGACGCAGCAAAGGTTGCAAAAGAAACTGTATACGGTTCCAAAACCAAGCAGGTGTACAAGGTCCAGCAGAACAGGAATAAGAGTCCTCAAAAGAAACATCAGCAGTCTTATTCCACAAACCAGGAGAAATGCTACCGATGTGGAAAGGCCCACAAAGCAACAGACTGTCCTTTCAGGGAAACCAAATGTCATTTTTGTGATAAAAAGGGTCATTTGCAAGCGGTGTGTAGGAAAAAACAACATCAGCAACGCAATGGCCATTCACAAACTCCCGTGAAAAGAATCACAAAAGCTGAGCTAGTCAAGGCGATCCTAGGTGAAGTTTCCCGAGACACTCACAGTTTAATTGTGCCAGTAACAATCCAGAACAGACTGTTCACAATGGAATTGGACACTGCTACTACAGGCAATTTTGTTTCCTTGTCAGTCTGGAAACAACTTGGAAGACCAAAGCTGCAAGATGTCAAGCATCGCTATGAATCTGCCAGCAAGCACAACCTGCCTGTTCTAGGAACTTTCATGGGCCAAACCAAGGATCCAACAACTGGTAAGCAGGATCTTATACCTTACATAGTCACCAAGATCTCTGATCTTAATTTGCTGGGTCGGAATGCTACCCAGACTCTGGGAATTTCCGTAGACACTGCTCTAGGTTTGAAAAGCATAGACAGCCAAGCTAAGAGGGAAGGTGCAGAAGGGATGTATCCAAAGACCTCAAGCGAGCCCTATGTTTCCCTGCAGCAAGATTGTCACAACATGCGTGATGAATTTCCAGATCTTTTCAAGCAAGAATTGGGATGTCTCAAGAACTTTGAACTGGAAGTGAAGTTCAAATCGGACGCAACACCAGTCTTTCACAAGGCACGTCCGGTCCCATTTGCTCTTCGTGATGACCTGGCCAAAGGTTACGAAGAAGGCATCGCCAAGGGAATCTGGAAGCCTGTTCAATTCAATGAATACGGAACGCCAGTGGTACCGATTCGTAAAGCACACGCTTCAAGCAACCTGAAGCCCAAACTACGGATTTGTGGTGACTACTCTGTGGGAATTAATGACCAACTTGCTGATCACCGTCATCCAATGCCACTCCCTGCTGAACTGATGCAGAAACTCGGAGGTGGATTCGGATATACAAAGATAGACCTTGCTGATGCCTATAATCAGATCAAGCTGGCTCCAGAAAGTCAACGCAGACTCGCACTCAGCACTCACCGTGGAGTACTCCTGCAACAACGACTCCCTTTCGGAATTAAGTCAGCACCTGGTTACTTTCAGGAGATCATGGAAAACCTGACCCATGATCTACCTGGAGTGGCCGTCTTCCAGGATGACATGCTCGTCAGTGGGAAAGATGCAAACAGTCACTTAAACAACCTAAAGTGTCTGCTCACACGTCTAAGCGACAATGGACTCAGATGTCGCCGTGAAAAGTGCCAGTTTGCACTACCCAGTGTAGAATACCTTGGACATATTTTGTCGGCTGAAGGGATCACTAAGGGATCCAAAGTCGAAGCAGTCTTAAAGATGCCATCTCCAACGAACGAATCAAGCTTGAAATCTTTCCTAGGTTCAGTTCAGTTTTATGGAAAGTTTATCCCAAACCTAGCCAGTATAGCAGAGCCACTCTATTGCCTTACAAAAAAGTCAACTATTTGGAAGTGGGGAGATGAGGAACAGTCAGTTTTTGATCACTTGAAAAATGTACTTTCATCAAGTCAAGTTCTGATACACTTCGATCCAAACAAAACTTTGGGACTGGCTTGCGACGCATCAAACGTTGGTATTGGAGCAGTCCTGTTTCACCGCTATCCTGATGGAAGCGAGCGCCCAATATCCAATATGTCCAAGACTCTCACTTCTGCACAGCGTAACTACAGTCAAATTCAAAAGGAAGCCCTAGCTATCATATTTGGCTTGCAGAAGTTTTACCAATATTTGTACGGTCGTAAATTCGTACTCGTGACTGACCACAAGCCACTGACATCACTATTCAGTCCGAGGAAAGGGACGCCACTTCTCGCTGCTAACAGACTAGCACGATGGGCCCTGTGGCTGAACCAGTTTGACTACACCATTGAATATCGGAAATCAGCAGATCATGGCAATGCTGATGCCCTCAGTCGCTTGCCATTCGGTAATGACAACGACTTTGACAGAAAGGAAAATGGTGAAGACATAGACATGGTGTGTGCCATCAAAGCTCTTAGTATTCAAGTCCAACCTGTGGATGCTAACGTCCTCCGTCAAGAGTCAGGGAAAGATCCAGTGATATCTACAGTGATGCGCTACGTCCGTGAAGGCTGGCCACCAAAGAACATGGAGATCAATGACGAATGTCATTGATATATATATGGCGGACATGACTTTTGTTTATTCATAACGAACATTGGGTGAGTGCGTTCTTTGTATGTAATTGAACAATAAATCTAATAATTAAATTGTATAACTCGTTATGTTATCTCTGCGAGTCAGTCCGAGGGAAACATAACACCAAGGACATCAACACTTGGACTCATGTTTTCGTCAGAAACGATGGCATACCATCGCAACTCCGGCCACCATATTCCGGGCCGTACAAAGTCATCAAACGAGAACCCAAGTATTTCGTCCTCGATATCGGAGGTAAACGAAATACCGTTTCGATTGATCGTTTGAAAAAAGGCTTCATCGAGGACGACTTACATTCAGTTCCCTCTGTTCCTCGAACAGACTCACCAACCCCAGCAAGCACTACAGATTCTGCACAACCCCGGCACACTAAATCGGGAAGAACTGTTCGATGGCCAGCAAGGTTTGTGCAAGTTTTTCGGGTAAGTCCCAATTCTCAACCTACCCATCTTCTTTAATGGAACGCATACATCAAAACATAACTCATATGACTGCATCACCTACATTCAAACCTAAAGAATTCAACGAACAATTTGTATACATAAAAGAAAACATTGTTCCATATCAGCGAAAAACTTTCTGTTTGAACATTTTACTGAACATTTCACAAGCGAACTTTTTCGATGAACATTCTTTCATTTTTTGCATGTACATATGTTTTGTTTTCTTTTTAAACTGTTTTGCTTTCTTGTAAAAATATTTTGTTATCTGACGTTTACACACACTTGCAACAGTCACATTCTCACTCGTGCTACCATTTGATCTTTTGCGCCACTGAAATACAACCTGCCTCTATTTAGACCTCTAGTGGGTCGAGCAATCAATAGATGCACGTCTCTTTCAACGCGCCAACATGTTTCTGCCTGGGCACATATATGCATTGCCCACCATATAGCACACACCAACAGTGAATCCTTGCTTCATATTTTTTTTATGTCCCATGTTTTTGACATTCACTTGTCTGTTGCACCTTGTAAAATTTTTTTGTGCATACACAAAAAGATAACATTTCCAAAATCGTTCGATCTCCGGCCTTCTCACTAGAAGAGGGGTAGTGTAAAAATTTACATTTCCTTCTCCAAGCCTAGATTCGAAACCGAATCTAAGAATTAGCGGTCGCCCAAACACGACAATCAACAGGCGCGAAAAACAGGTTTTCTTTGTCCTGTCAAAAAGTGATCGATCATCTCCCTTTGACCTTCGACCTTAGAATGTCAGGCGAAGTTCAACTGGTCAGCATCTAACCTATTTAGGTACAAACTCTGCTGCAGTATGTATGTCCTTCTAGCTGCCACGATTCTTATAAATAGAGTGGTCAGAAAGACGTCAGGACACACAGGGACAGACAGACAGGGAGATTGCTACTATGAGACCTCTGCTAATGTGAGACAGAGATTTTCCTCCGGCAAGCAAGATGAGAGAACGAACACACACACACACACACACACACGAACATATCCTGGTTCCATCATTTGTCTAGCAACTCGAAGCAAGTTGTTAAAATTGAATGTAGTGGCTATTAATATTTATTAACTCCAGCTAATAAAAATGTTATAATTGAATCAGTTACCACTTTGTCATTTCTCAGGCAAACACATGCCTATCGCACCGACATATGTGGAGGTTTCTGTGTGTGGGGGTGTATGGGTGTATGCGGGTATGTGGGTATGTACACATGGGTATGCGCTTACGTATGTGCGCACGTGTTTGTAAATAGGTGTCTGCACGCTAGCAGACACATATGTAAACGCTCACTTTAATTACCTCCCCTCACCCACCCGAATGACTCCTTGACCACAACCTTTAGCATCACATCAGAGACACCCTCCCTTTATATTTCTATGTAAACTAGCGTTCTCATGCCTCTAAAGCCCGTGGAATAATATCGGTGACCCCGTCGTAACTCTATGTAAACAAACCTTCTGACGGTCACTGACCATGTAACACCTCAGCTGGTAAGTTACCCCATCATTTCGCTTTTGTCTTGCTACTAAATGTTTTATTATGTTCTCCCTGGTGAGAAACAAGTTATAATTCCAGCTACCTTTTCTTTTTTTGTGAAATGGCCCTCATTTGCTTGGAACTTTCATCGACAGGCGTTTTGCTCCATTTGTTGTTATTATGCATATACTTATATATTATTTGTATTCTATTGAAGGAATCCCCGTTCTTCCTATCAAGTTCACAGGTGCCCTTAACTCAGTCAGACCCATTAAACTTCACTTTTTCCCACCCTTTTTCCGGGATAACACTTAACCCCTCCCTTTTTCATCTCCTAATTACGTGGTTACCCTGTTGTCCACTTCTACCTGACAACGACACGTCAACAGCTGATTTTAAAGGAAGGAGATAATTTGACTTCACTAACTATTTCAGAAGAGGTGCGCATTGCCTAATTACTAAACACTCAAATGGTTCAGTGTTTTTAATTCTGGTGACTTTCGCTTATTGGCGCCTCAGAGATGTTCTTGATCTGCGCGGGATTTGGCTGCTATTTCTCGCTGTGGAAGACAGGTGTCTATGATCTGTGCGTGATTTGGCAGCTGTTTCTAGCTATGTAGATGTCTCCAACGACTAGAACTCTAGAGCCTCAAGAGATTACTTTACTTGCTGTTAGTTTCAACAACAACCACTGGCTTCCAGTCCGGCTATTTGCAGAGACTGAATTAGTGGTTAACAGTAATCCATGTGTCCTGTTTCTATTACTCCTTCCTTTACCATTTGTAGTCACCATGTTTCTTATAGAAAACCTTTGAAAGACCACCCATACTACCTTTACACAGAAACTTAAGTAAGATCAATATTTCTAATACACAGTTTGTCAACATCAGTTGCTGAGATGTCCAGAAGAAAATGAAACAAAGTGTTTCGGCCAGAAGCAACTCAAGTGGAGGTCTCCGATGAAATTTCCCAGCTCGTTCAGGTATGGTAGTATGTTATTGCAATTTGCAATTCGTTTTCTTTCTGAATGTCAAGTTTTATTGACTTCTCTTTCTTTACTAACATTGAAAATGCTTTGATATGGTATTTTACTCACTTATTTAAAAAAAAAAAAAAATCCAAAGCTTTATTATTTTTTGTTGTTGTTGTTTCATTTCCACACAGCAGAAATGTTAGAAGGTAAGTTTCTATTTAAAAACCTGATATATATATATATATATAAAAAAAAGTCTCACATTTTATGAATCTTTATAACTGATTGTGAATATTGGTGTGGTTGTACCCCCGCCCCCTCTGTTAAACTTTAAATCACTGTGAAATAGGAAGTTAGTATTGTAGAACAAAGATCAGTTTGATCAGATATGTTGGTATCAAAATGGTGTAGAGTTTCTTTTTCTTTTCTTTTTTTCTTTTGTTGGTTTGTAATATTTTAAGCCACTTCACTGAATTTCCTTTGCAGATTCATAGCTTGTTGAGAGCCTCCGAGAAATGTGCTGTTGGTCAGACCAAACTCAAACGAGTGCTCATCTCCATAGCCGGTGTGTCCACACTTGTTCTCAAAGGAAATTCCGAGTTGACTGCAGAGACCTGCAATGGCTGCTAATATTTTTAGAGATTCAGGACGATTTTGTCTCTTGATATTTGTGTTATTTTTTGAGTCCTGTATCTATTTTGTCCTTGTCTGCATGAGTGGCTCTGTGGTTAAGAAGTTTGCTTCGCAACCACATGGGCTGACCAAAACTTTCAGAGTGGATTTGCTAGATGGAAACTGAAAAAAACTCATATATATGTGTGTGTGTATATATATATATATATATATATATATATATATATATATATATATATATATATATATATATATATATATATATATATATATATATATATGTGTGTGTGTGTATATAGGTATATATATACACACACACACGTGTGGTTATGTACAAGGAGTGAGAGTGAACGAGTAGACAGGCATGAAGAAGCATTGGAGATTGATTTGCAGTGCTGCTCATTGGGGTTAATTGATGATGGTGACTTTGCATGTGGTGTGTCCCCTCCCCTCCACTAGTACCAAGACCACCATCATTCACCCTAATTTCAAAATGTTTTTAAAACTTGCGCATATGCGCACGGCCTGTTATTAATTATCGGTTGAATGACATCACGTAAAGTTTGATAATTTAAAAAATTTTTATGAATTTGTGTTCTGCAAATATCTTGTACAATTATGCAAGTCCCACCCCCATAAACCTCTGTGGATCCTCAAATTAGACTTAACTGGTATCGATCCCAGTAGGAATGAAAAGGGCATTGCTGGAATTTTTGTATAGATTTAAGAGGTATGTAAATGATAAATTGTTTTGATAACATAATTATCTGTTAGTAAATATCTTTTCCTTACACACACACACACACACACACACACACACACACACACACACACACACAAACAAACTACCTTTATCCTGTGAGGTGTCGAAATTAAAAATTTCAAATTTTATTTTATGTTTTAGTTATTTTAGAACTTCAGATTTTTTTTCTATAATTCTATTTATATAAATTACCATTTTGTGTGATGTTTGGGCTTGTAGAGACTGCAGTATATTTTTGGTTACTGTTATTAAAAAAGTGACAAGGAATAGTCCTACAAAAATGAAAGTAAATTACATGTTACCAATTCTTTTAGTCCTGCCACCTCTGTTTACCATTCTTGTATACTTTGAAATGGACTTTGTCTCTATAAAAATTTTTTGTTTACTCTGTACGTTTTCTTCCTTTGGCAACAATTTCTCAAAGATCAATTTAATTTTTCAATCGAACATTAGATCTGCAGGTGACTTGCCTGAACTGATATTTAGAATTTATTTAGCATTTCGTCATTGCCTAATTTTTTTTTTCTCTCTAGCACTTGCTTCAAAGTATCTACAAATCATTCTGCTTGCCCATTTGACCCTGGGTGGTAGGGCGGAGTAAACGTGTGCTTGATTGCATGCATTTTATACAATTTCTTGAACTCATCCTGTAAATTATGTTCCATTGTCCGATACTGTGGTGTCTTGAACATTGTATTGAGCAAAAAAGTTCATGCAGGAACTTTGCTACCTTCGCAGTAGGTTGACCGCACCTACATACTTCCGGTCACATGGTAAGGCTATCAACAATGTAGTAGGCGCCATTCACTGGTCCAGTGTAGTCTATATGTACTCTGGACAATGGACTCAGGCCATGATTGGTATTTGTGGTGCCTTGGCTGCTGGCACACAACCTCTACAAGATTTTACCAAATTTTCAATGTCCTGGTCCAGTGTCGGCCAAGACGCATAACTCCTTGTCAAAGCTTTCATTCTCGACATCCCCAGGTGTCCACTACGAAATTCATGTAATATCTGTTTCTGTAGGGCAGTTGGTACCACCACGGCCTTTCCTCAGCTTCAATGTCCCAGGCTTTGGGATTGATGTCGGTCAGTTTTAGGCTTTGCCTCAGCTGATCCTTGTATCAGTGGCATGGATGGCCACACAGTGGTCACCAGATAAAATCTGACGCAGTAGCTTGGTTTCTTTCATTCTTGCATTTGTGGCCTGTCCATTTCAGGATGATGGCCTCAATGCTATTGTTTTAATTTAATATTGAGATCACATATTTTTGGTATCTTTTTACAATTATATTTTCATGTTCTTGAATTCCGGATGGATTTGACGAAAGCCTTCTTGACTCTATCTACATTTTCTGTTTCTGGTTCAGAATCTAATATGATTGTCTTTTCTGTTCTTGAAAATATTTTATAAGGTCCTATATAACAAGGACTTAACGAATGAGGAGTGATTTCTTTATTACCCACAAGGGGGCCAGTGGGGACATATAACAATTAGAAAAAAACAAAAACTTATGATAAAAATGAATGATAATGAAAATGAGCTACTTTATTTCATTATATTGGCTATGAAAGCCGTACATAGGTGGAGTAGCTGCGGGCTGGACAAAGACATTGATGAGATGAATGATGAACACGATGATATTAATGGGAGAAGGCAGAAGTCCCCCGCCGAACTCTGCTTCTCTAAAACATTGTTCTTTTATAATTTACATATTTGAGGCAATAAACCTCTTAGCACAGTTTCTTATTGGACTCAAGCTCCTTACAATGAGGTACTAAGCCTCTTACTGCAGACGACACCATGTCCTTAAAATGAAGCACCTGCCTCTTACAACTCTTCTCATGGGTCACATGCCCCTTCAGTATGAGGCACTCATCCTCTTACAATCTTCCGACCCAAAGTGCCACTTAGGCACTCCAACAGTGCCACGATCGGAAGCACAATATATCCACAGGGAAGGAGTCCATTCAGGCTATGTCTCCTCCCTTGACAAACCCTGTAAAAAAGCTCTCCCAACGCCTCCTCTCACCTTCTGGAGAAAACCAAATATTGTTCCTCCATTTGTTCGAGGCTACAACTTCCTCCGTCGGTGGCACAATTCCCACCGACGGGGCTTTGGAACATGCCAGCAGTGTGTATTAGCAATCGTTTTGTTTGGCCAGGACATACATTCATGGGTTACTCTGTTTCTCTGGCACGAAAAGAGCCTGGTAAAACCAGTAGAGATGTCACGGCAAATGTATTGGAATCAACTGAAATTGCAATGCAGAAGAATGTGATTTACCTATTTCCAAAGCAGACTCTGAGCAGTTTAAGGGGGCCTTTCGTCAAACGATGCTGTTGGGAGGCATTGACCTGCCCCTGCAGGTGCCAAGTTGCAAGCCCGACTGATTTAGGCTGGTTGACTTTTGCCCCTGCCATTGCTTCATATTTTTTTAATGGGGTCTTCTTCACGAGGTCGCTGCCCTTCATCAGACACGAGGATGGTGACTTCATCCACATATGCTGTTGCTCCCTTACCATAACGTAGATCATGCGGTCTTCCCCCACAGTCCCCAACCTCCGCAGCAGTGGATCAAGGGCTAATACATGCAGAAGCAGCAACACGGGGCAGCCCTGGCAAATTTAATGCTTGATTGCGAATTGTTTTGAGAAGAGACCGTTCACCTGGACGATTGATTCGATCAATGATATACATAGCATTGATCCAGCCATGGAAAGTCGAGCCCAGTCTGACCCCCCACCAGATACCGATGGTCAACCGTATCGAATGCTGTAGACTGGTCTAAATTCTCCAGTGCCCCACCCTTGCCAGGAATTTTTCCTACCTGCTCTATGGTGTAGCAAATGAGGTGAAGGTTGTAACAAGTGGGAAAAGGGATCTGCTTGCATCATGATGACAAGATGCTGTAAGGAAAGTATTTCCCAGCAGCGAAAGACCAGACCTAAGTCAATCAGAAACAGCCAGAATCATCTTCCTTAAACATTGCTGGATAAAATTTGCTAAGTTGAGGCAGAAATCTAGGGCAGTTTCTTTACAGCAAGGTGCAGACAATTGTTGCCTTCTTTGTTCACAGCGTTTACGTCTGCACAAAAAAACTTCTTTTAAAAAAAATGAAACTTTTAAATCCACACCATTCCTAATATCACTTTTAAATGTCAAGTCATACCCTAATTCAAACACAACTATGCTTTCCCATTGGACACCTCTTAAACTTCCTATGAGAAATAATGACTTTGTGCTGATAGAAGTAAATGAGAAAGAGTTATTATATATTATTATTATTCATAATTTACATTTGTTTTCTTATGGTAATCATAAATATAATAAAAAATAGCACAAATAAATAAATAGTTGATATACTGGAAATTCTTTCTTTCGGATATGTAGAGGCATATTTATATAATAAATATTGATCTACGTCATAATTGTTTTTTTTATCTGTTTTAATTTTGTTTTTTTATGTATTTGAATTCTCATTGCAAATACTCTTAAACATACGGCTTTCGAACCAATATTTTGTGATTTAGCATTCCTTGAACATAGAATTTCATGTGTCTTTTTGAAATATTGTACTCAAGTGGCTTATGTACAGAGATATGTATTGTTTATCAATCAAATATTGTATATAAGTCAAAACAAATTGTTGGCTTTGTCTTTTTCAAAAATTTTTATATTATAATGTAAATAAATTGTTAGATTGTCAATTGTATTTTTCTATTTAATTTATTATTTGTAATTTATACTCCTATGTCTGTGGTATTCAACTGCTGTACCTGTGAACTGGATGTTTTACACTCCATATAATTTTTTTTTCTTTTGTTACATTATATATATATATATACACACACACACGTAAAAAGAACCCTTCATGTGTCGTTGATGCCAGTGTTGCCTGACTGTTTCCATGCCAGTGGCAAGGAAAAAGCATTCTAGCATGGTCGTTGCCAGTGCCGCCTGACTGGCTCCTGTGCTAGTGAAATATAAAAAGCACCCACTACACTCTCATAGTGGTTCATGTTAGAAAGGGCATCCAGCCGTAGAAACCTTGCCAGATCAGATTGGAGCCTGGTGCAGCCTCCTGGCTTGCCAGCCCTCAGTCAAACCATCCAACCGACTCAGTGAGAACAAAGTCTGGCTGACCAGCTAGAACCTTGGCCAGAGGGAAAAATGAAGTTTACTGTCAGCAACTGTGAGACAACGTCCCACAACCCTACGAGCTCTAATTCTCTTCTCTTCCAACATCATTCTATCTCTCTCTGTAGTTACTACTAAACATTGAAATAGGACACAAACACAAACTTTACTTCGCATGCTTTTGGATCTATCAGAACCTGTCCGTCGAGGCAAGGTATTGTAACATAATGGTAAACAAACACGTCCTTAAAACTTCAAGCATTGTTCATCTTTCACATCCTACAACTTGCCAGTATAACAACAAATTTTTATCGTCAAAACCGCTGACTCTGACATTTCATAATATTGTGTCCCTAATCCAACCTTACCCTTTACGACTGGTAACTACACAAATTATTATCGTTATATATATATATATATATATATATATATATACACGCATACACATACACCTTACAAACTGATTGGCGGCAAGAAGGGCATCCAACTGTAGAATCAAACCACAAATGAACCCATTAGCTTGCTTACCAACCACACGGTTCCAGGTTCATTCCCTCTGCGTGGTACCTTGGGCAAGTGTCTTCTACTATAGCCTCGGGCCCACCAAAGCTTTGTGAGTGGATTTGGTAGACGGAAACTAAAAGAAGCCCGTCGTATATATATATATATATATATATATATATATATATATAATCATCATCATCATCATCATCGTTTAACGTCCGCTTTCCATGCTAGCATGGGTTGGACTATTTGACTGAGGACTAGTGAAACCGGATGGCAACACCAGGCTCCAATCTAATTTGGCAGAGTTTCTACAGCTGGATGCCCTTCCTAACGCCAACCACTCAGAGAGTGTAGTGGGTGCTTTTACATGTCACCCGCACGAAGGCCAGTCAGGCGGTACTGGCAACGGCCACGCTCAAAATTGTGTCTTTTATGTGCCACCCGCACAAGACCCAGTCCAGGGGCACTGGCAACGGTCTCGCTAGAAAATCCTACGAAGGCCAGTGAGGCGGTACTGGCAACGGTCACACTCAAAATGGTGCATCTTATGCGCCACCCGCACAAGAGCCAGTCCAGGGGCACTGGCAACGATCTCACTTGGCTTGCCTGGTCTTCTCACGCACAGCACATTTCCAAAGGTCTCGGTCAGTAGTCATCGCCTCAGTGAGGCCCAATGTACGAAGGTCTTGCCTCACCACCTCAGCCCAGGTCTTCCTGGGCCTACCTCTTCCCCGGGTTCCCTCAACTGTTAGGGTGTGGCACTTTTTCACGCAGCTATCCTCATCCATTCACACCACATGTCCATACCAGCGCAATCGTCTCTCTTGCACACTACAACTGATGCTTCTTATATTCAGCTTTTCTCTCAAGATACTTACACTCTGACGGGTATGCACACTGACATTACACATCCAACGGAGAATACTGGCTTCATTCCTTGCGAGCTTACACATGTCCTCAGCAGTTACAGCCCATGTTTCACTGCCATGTAGCATGGTTGTTCATACACGTGCGTCATACAGTCTGCCTTTTACTCTGAGTGAGAGTCCCTTTGTCGCCAGCAGAGGTAAGAGCTCTCTAAACTTTGCCCAGGCTATTCTTATTCTAGCAGCTACACTTTCAGCGCACCCACCCCCACTACTAACTTGGTCACCCAGATAGCGGAAGCTATTGACTATCTCTAGTTTTTCTCCCTGGAATGAGATAGAAGTTGTTTCCTGTTTGTTTACAGTGTTTATTGCACCTGAACATCTGCCACATACAAAAACTAACTTCCTAGTTAACCTGCCTTTGATATTGCTGCACCTTTTATGTGTCCATAGCTTGCACCGGGTACGTCTTATAGAGTTACTACCTACTCCTTTTCTACATACTGAGCAGGGCCATCTACCTGAAGGGGTTTGTATTTTATCTACCTTCCTACTTATTAGGATTTTGGTTTTAGCTAGGTTGACTCTAAGGCCCTTCGATACTAGTCCTTGCTTCTACACCTGAAACTTCTCCTCTAGTTCTGATAGTGACTGCGCAATTAGTGCAAGGTCATCAGCATAGAGGAGCTCCCAGGGGCAACCTGTCTTGAATTCCTCTGTGATCGCCTGGAGGACTATGATAAATAGGAGGGGGCTGAGGACGGAACCTTGGTGGACCCCTACCTCTACCCGGAATTCATTACTGTACTCATTTCCAACCCTCACCTTACTGGCAGCATCTCTGTACATGGCTCGCACAGCTCTCACTAACCATTCTTCTATCCCAAGTTTCCTCATTGACCACCAGATAAGGGATCGGGGGACCCTTTCAAAGGCTTTCTCCATGTCAACGAAAGCCAGGTACAGAGGTTTATCCTTGGCTAGGTATTTCTCCTGCAGCTGTCTTACTAGAAATATGGCATCAGTGGTGATTTTACCTGGCACGAACCCAAACTGCATCTCATCTAATTTGACTCTCTACCTAATTAGTTGGGCTATGACCCTCTCCATAACTTTCATGACCTGATCTAACAGCTTGATGCCTCTGTAATTATTTGTATCTAAAGTGTCACCTTTACCTTTGTAGCAGTTGACTATGGTGCTGCTACACCAGTCATTGGGTATGACTCCTTCATGTATCACGTGGTTCGTAATATGGGTGACTAGGCTGTAGCCAACACTGTCAGATATTTTGAGCATCTCTACAGTGATTCCTGATGGGCCGGGGGCTTTCCCTGTCCTCATACTCTTAATTGCTTTATCTACCCTGGTACTATCAACTCGAATAGCTGGTCCCTCTGTTGGGTCGACATACGGCAGGCTCTCTTTCTCCCATTCATTCTCTTTATTAAGCAGTCTATCGTAGTGGCATCTCCAGACCTCTTTCTTTGCAGCCTCATTTAGTGCAAGATCTCTCTCTGTAGTTACTACTAAACAATGAAAGAGGACACAAACACAAACTTTACTTCGCATGCTTTTGGATCTTTCAGAACCTGTCCGTTGAGGCAAGGTATTGTAACATAATGGTAAACAAATATTTCCTTAAAACTTCAAGCATTGTTCATCTTTCACATCCTACAACTTGCCAGTATAACAACAAATTTTTATCGTCAAAACCACTGACTCTGACATTTCATAATATTGTGTCCCTAATCAAACCTTACCCTTTACGACTGGTAACTACACAAATTATTATCATTACATATATATATATATATATTTATATATATATATATACACGCACACACATACACCTTACAAACTGATTGGCGGCAAGAAGGGCATCCAACTGTAGAATCAAACCACAAGTGAACCCATTAGCTTGCTTACCAACCACACGGTTCCGGGTTCATTCCCTCTGCGTGGCACCTTGGGCAAGTGTCTTCTACTATAGCCTCGGGCCCACCAAAGCCTTGTGAGTGGATTTGGTAGACGGAAACTGAAAGAAGCTCGTCGTATATATATATATATATATATGTGTGTGTGTGTGTGTGTGTGTGTGTGTGTGAAACAGGTAAAAGAGAGTAAAGATTATCTATATATATAAAAATGAGAATGTGTGTCTGTCTGTCTGTCTGTCTGTGTGAATCCCTAAAACTTGAGAACTACACAACCAATTCCATTCAAATTTTACACATGCCTTACTTAGGGTTCCAGTTGTGTTTTAGTCAAAAAAAATTATTAACTTGTTGCAGAGTTCGAGCACACGGCAACATAATATCTCCTCCACTATTACGTGTCAAAAGTGAAACAAAAACACTCATGTCAAATACTTTCACTTTAAAAATGAAACTATTCCACTAACTGAAACAATCACATTTCGATACTGTAGTGACAGATACTTTCACAGAGAGAGAAAGAGAGAAAGAGAGAGAGAGAGAGAGAGAGAGAGAGAGAGAGAGAGAGAGAGAGAGAGAGAGAGAGATGTATATGTATACATATATATGTATATGTACACCATTTCGATACTGTAATGACAGATACTTTCAGAGAGAGAGCAAGAGAGAGAGAGATGTATATGTATACATATAGATGTACACGTATATGTATATATATATAGATCTATATATACATGTATATGTATACATATGTGTAGATGTATATATATATATATATATATATAGATGTACATGTAATATGTACACATATATACATATATACATGCATACAGATATCTATACATATATACACCCATCACACACACATACACATGCACACAAACACACACATGCACACAAACACACACATTAGTCATTTGTTTTCTTATCCAAAACTACGTCAAAAGTACTGAATGGATCTTTATGAAATTTGGAAATTATATTCTTTGCATATATTTTTGATGTTGATGAAATTTTAACCCGAACATAACAGATGAGCATTATTTAGAAAATGATGTCACACGTTATCGAGGCTACCATTCTTTCTGGATTTGCAAAAGGGGATGACGTCTTTATTCCAAGAATTCCTCTTACTCCATCAGGAGCAGACATTCCTTTTACATTCAGAAGACTACAATTCCCCCTTCGTGTGACTTTTGCCATGTCCATAAACAAATATCAGGGCCAAACACTGTCTGTAGCTGGTCTTCTCTTGGAAGAGCCCTGCTTCTCACATGGACAACTGTATGTTGGCTGCTCAAGAGTGGGCAGCAACAAAAAACCTATTTGTATATGCTCCACAAGGGAAAACAAGGAACATAGTTTACAATGAGGTGTTATAATCACAACAGCAAGAAAGTATGTACATGATCACCTTCTTTAACGAAACTTCATTGACTTTCATATATTTATATTGATATACATATATATATACGTGTGTTTGGGTGCGTGTGTGTATATACATCTCTATATATAAAGATGATGCGTAGTCTAGACGGCGTTTTTAGATTTCATTATTCTCTTTAACCCGGGCAACGCCGGGTATTTCTGCTAGTGTATATATATATATATATGTATATCTGCTTATCTGTCTGTCAGTCCATCCCCCTATCTATCTGTCTGACTGTCCGTCAGTACACCCATCTGTCTGTCTATCTGTCGGCTGTTTGTTACGTTGACTTCCGTAAGCTGAAGTCATTTTTCTCTGTTAAAAAGCTGCCCAACAACTTTTGCCTGGCCTCAAGCGAGGCTTTCACCCTTTAAAGGGTGAATTTTCGAATTTAAAACATTTCATAAAAATGTTTTTCATCTGTCTAGAAAAATGGACAGCCTTTCTAAGACTGCCAAGTGTTTCGGTCTTTAAATTAAAATTGGGATTTCCACCATTGCCGCCGACGAGGCAGACTTCAAATAACACTCAACACATTGAGACACTGTCACACTCACCCTTTTGAATAAGGACAATACACATACTGATACAAGTGGGAAGGGGAGGCAGAAACAACGAAGACACTAATGAAACAACGAGCAGCAGGGCAACCCCGACTATCACTTCTCCTCTCACCACTACTCTCACTTCCGTCCTGAAAACTGCCATCACCGAACTACAAACAATGTCACGGACAAACTAAATGATTTTGCTTCTGTTTTAAAGCAAAAGAAATATTTAAAGTCCTTCTCAAAGGAAGAACTTCTACAATGTAAACAATTATTACATAAAGAAGACAGAACCATTAAACTGAACACCTCACACAGCATTTTGTAAGACATCCCCACCCCAAAAAAACCCCATTATTTACAAAACCCTGAACATAAAAAATAAGATATTAGAAGGGGCCACTTAAGAAACAGTTGGGAAATGTGTACAGGTCATAATGAGCATTCAAAACATACATTGCAAGAGTGCAAAGATTTGCCTGGATCGAGGTTAGATTTGATACGGAAGAACGGGCAAAGGGACACTCGACAAAAAGTGTTTGGATTGCAGGGGATTTCTAAGGATTCCCACTTACCTTGGTTATCGGGTGACAACGGTAAAAATTAAAAGAAGAATGGCAAATGGCCATGGAGGGGGGGGAGAAGAAAAAGGGGAAAGAAAAGAGACATAAAATCAAACAAAGCAGGGAGGGTTCACCGCTCAGAAGAGCAAAACTCCCACACAAAATAAAAAAGATTGACAGCAACACTACAAACACACGAATACCAAATGGCCCTACGAAAGTTGATAGCAATAAACACAAACAATTCAGACCTAATGTAATACACCAACAGAAGTGAATGTGAAAACAAACAATCACCCATGCACAACACAAAAAAACCTCCTTCACGTGACACAAAACATACTGAAATCTCTCTACCTTGATGCAGGAGGGAGATTTCAAAAGTAATTAACAGGAAAAAAAAATGGACAAAAAACATTCTGAGAAATGATTTTGAAGAGGGGAACAACCAACCTTCAAACAGTGACTTTCTCTCTCTCTCTCTCTCTCTCTCTCTCTCTCTCTCTCTCTCTCTCTCTCTCTCTCTCTCTCTCTCTCTCTCATTCTTTTCCTTTTGTTTGTAAAACACAACTTTCGATAGGAACATGTTTAGAATAGGTTGTATAAATGTGCGTGGCTTGGGGTCCCCATGGAAACAAGGCTGTCTGTTAAATGAGATCGAGTCACAGAATAGACATATAGCCATCAGTGAGACCAGACTCCACAACCCACGGTCTCCCCAACACATGTTCAGCAGACAATTTGACGTTTGTTTTTCTCCGTGTCTGCCAAGAATGGGAGGAGGTGGTACCATGGTGCTTTTAGGAAGAGTCTGGACCTCAAAGTAAGAGCAATATTCCTAGACCCGGAGGGTAGGCTGGTCGTTTTGGATGTCAATGGTAGTAATGGGTGTGCTTTTCGACCGATAACAATTTATGCACCGTCCTTAACAGGTCAGCTGGATTTCTTTCGACGTCTAGAGGTTTTCCTGGGAACGTCTCGACTTTTACTTTCAGTGGGGGATTGGAACGCTACCTTGGACATGCAACTAGACTACGTGGGTAGAGATAGAAATAGAAGGGGATGTAAATGCTTCAAAGACCCACTCAGACATTTCCAACTGTCTGATAGGTACCGACTGGACCACATGAATGCACTAAAGTGGACATGGACCAATCGCATCGGGCCATCCTGATCGTAGTTAGATAGTGTTCTACAGGACAGTGGATAGGGATAGTGTAGGTTGTCCACAGTTTCATATAGTCAGCTACACAGGTCATAAATTTGTGACTTGTATGTTTGACTTAGATAAGAGTCATAGGCAGGGTCCCAGTTACTGGAAACTTGATGCGTTATTCACGGCGTGCCAGGCTTACAGAGACCGGATTAGCACACTAGTTAAGAGGGCGTTGACGGGCACCAGCATCAACAATAGATGGTGGTATGCCCTAAAGAAAGCAATTAAAATAGACTCGGTTTGGTATAAAAAGCCTCTAGTGATAGATCGAAATAGAATAGAGGGAGACCTAGTTAAGAAATTAGAAGAGGCACATACATGTGGCATCATGTCCAATGTGTTGGCAGTGAGGTTGGCCCATGACCAACATTTCAACGCCAAACACGAAGGATATGTTGTCAGAGCTAGGATGAGTGCTCTGGGAAACGAAGGAGTTGGAGCCACCTGAGAGGTCAAAGTGGCAGAGGCGCAACAAGGCAACAAAGCCACCATTCGGTCTCTGACAGATGAACAGGGGCGCGAATTACTCGAGCCCGAAAGGATGTGTGAGGCCTTTCAACAGTAATTTGCCCGACTGTACGGGACAACTGGTGGGTCAGAATGCAGGGTGGACTTTAGTGCCTACCTGCATGGCTTGGAGTGTATGTGGTGCAATGACAGGCTGGGCTTGGACGGTCTGCCTTACGAGCCTTATTGTCATATTCCAGACTTGTTTGGAGGCATTTTGGCTGCAGTCTACTGTCACTGGCATCAAAATGGGAGTATCCGCAGTTTTGTGAGGTGGGGAGCGGTGGTAGCGTTAAAGAAAGATCCAAACAAGGAGATTGTTATAGATCATTTTCAGCCCATCACTCTGCTCAACGCAGATTTGAAAATTTTGGCCACGGTGCTAGCCGAGAGGTTGGAGCTTATCGTTGAGACGCAAACATGCGCTGTGCCGGACAGGAGTATCCATGACAACTTCCATCTGATGCGTTACATCATAGACAGGGTAGTTAAGGAATCGTGCATGGTTGGGGGCACCGATCAGTTTGAATCAATCGAAAGCTTTCGATAAGGTTGACCATCGTTACTTAGAAGCTGTCCTTAGGGCACTGGTTTCGGTTCCTTGCCTGAGGTCACCGTGGTCTTTTTCGCAGACTCCTCTTTCCACAGATAAACTTAATTTGTTTTACCTTTTTACTCCACTTTATTTTGCTGTTTACATGCCCCAAACTTTTTTAATCGTTTTTGTTTTCCTTTCTTTCTTTCGAATAGAAAAGTTCTACATTGTATTTTCCCCTCTGTATACGGCCCTGTGTAGCTAATAAAGAAATCTATCTGTCTGTCTAACGGTCTACGTTCTGTCTGTCTATCTACACACACACACACACACACACACCTATCTATGAAGGGTTACGTAAGTTACTCAAGAGTTTCGTAATTCAGACTCGTCAAACTTTGACGAAATCCATTCACGGAACTCTCGCACTTTCCCCTCATTTATTTAACTTAACAACTAAATCTTAAATAGATTTTACTCAAATTTACTGCTCCCCGCCTCTTCTTTTATATATATATATAAATTTGTGGGCTTCTATGAAGCACATACACGCTATATATATGTATGTGTGTATATATATATAAATATAAACAGGCATATATACAAGGGCCGGGAACAGGGGGTGCAGCGGGTGCACCCACACCCCCTAGAGTTTTCAGGGGTTGCAAGATCAAAATTTGCATCCCCTACAAAATCTTACCAGTTGCAGAAAAAAAGTGTTTAAAATCTATCGGTATAAAATGCTTAAGTTCGATCTCGTTTCAAAACAAAGAAAAAAATAAACATATAAATAAATAAAAGTAATGAAGCTGGCATAAAATTCCCTAGGGAGTTTAGAACCACTAACTTCTGAACTGAAGGCAAATAGCGTCAAAATACCAAAGCTTAATTGACAATAACAACAGTAGCAGCAACAATAACAACAACAAAACCAGCATGTATGGTTAATTTTGAATATATAGCATTACTTGAATTCTTGAAGACAGGTCCCACCTAGTTTCTGTCTGTCAATACTTCTCTCCATCTTTTAGTACCACTCCCAAGTTCTTTGTAATTGGTGTTGCTAAAGACTTAAAACACGGTTGACTGGATTCGACCGTTTGACCCCAGTCTAAAAATAAAACCCCTTCAAAATTCTTTCAATACAAAACGACCATTTAATACTCCATACCATTATTTGCTTGACCACTGCCTGGGTAAGTGCCTTTTTTTTCAACTCCAACCTGATTCACCTTTTCATTAAATCTTTACTTTCCTTTTGTCTTTATTCCTCTCTATCTGCTTGGGTTCCTTAGGAAATAGTTTCCTTTTTGCGTTACTACTAACAAATCGTATCTTAAAGACGTAGTTTAGGCAGAATACCTTATATATTGACAACTTTCATTTTTTATCTTGCCTTAATTCTGTCATATTATTAACCAAAAGTCTTCCTGCCTATATATAAAATAGTATCTGCGTCATATCTGTTTCCGATACTGTCCTGCTTTTTCGTTTTATATAGAAAACGTTGATTTAATTAGTTTGATAAGTGCCTCTGCACGAAACTCTCGAACCTTCAGTCACTATGTAACTTTCTCCGATGAATAAATCTATACTTATTGAGACTGACTCAACATAAATTCTATTTTTCATGTTTGATGAGAACCCAATAATGTTCGAAAATCGATTACAGTTGTTCATCTTTTTTTTCAATCTACGGAGAAATGGCTAAATTTGCCCTCTTTATAAATATACGATATATATATAAATCTAAATAGACCTCGATAATCGGCTCGGGAATCTCCCCAATGACTTTACAAAGGTCACTTGGGGCCCCAATTCGCCGTGAAACCATTTGGTAGCTGGTATCGTTACGAGGTCTATTTATATTTACCCACTTCTCTACTTGGAGAGTAAGCCCTCCTCCGGTTATATGGTTTTACCGTATATTATCACATATGTATATATATATATATATATATATATATATATATATATATATATATATATATATGTATATATGTGTGTGTGGAGAGAGAGAGAGAGAGACGTAGGTAGGTACATATGTAAGCACACAAACACGCACGCATATATATACGAATGTATGTATTTGTGTGTCTGTATGTCACCCCACCATCGCCGTATAACTAATGTTGATGCGATTATGCCCCTGTAACTTGTCGGTTCGAAAAAAGAGGCGTATAGGCTACTTTTGTATTATAGTGTGCGTGTTGTTATTTAACCCAGGGTCAAACCTGACTGAGCAGGCTCGTGCTCAAAGTCACTCTGGCCGTGACCATCCCATCCTATTCCTACGTCTCTGCTTGAAGTAGTTGTGTGGGATTTTAATCGAGATTTGGTTACTACTTCTAGCAGTTCGAGCCAAAACGTATAGGCCAGTTGTTGTTGTTTAATCCCAGGTCAGTCCTGATCCGGGCAGCTCTACAATCAAAGATGTTCCAGCAATGACCATCCCTTCTGTTATTCAGACAGAGTGTATCTAGGACTACATTGTGTAATGTATAGTATAGTGTTCAGTCTTAATAGCTACAGTTGTAGTTAGTTCCGTCTTGGTTCAACTTGCGCTTGGTAGCCTCTTCGTTTACACCCTTTAAATCCCACTTCAACTCAACAAAACTCTGTTACACACACACACACACACATACATGCAGAGCCACCTTTGAAAGTGTCAGTCTTTAAGGGATTATGTTCGTCCACCACTGTTTGGCCTTCATTGCTGCACATTCTCTGTGTGTTTTGTGGATAAAGTTTCCTTTCGATCTCAGCAGAACTTTTTGCCAGACACTTTGTTCACGTCGATTGAAGCAATGACAAATAAAGGGTCTTCAATGTACCTGAAAATTGAAGGAAAAGATGATGGATAATGAAACGAATAATGCATGGCAAATTGAATGCAATTTAATAAATGATAATATACGTGTGTTTAATTGTAATCGTCTAAGCCCTCTAACCACTAAGCTACACACCTGCACTTGTACGTATCTCCTGGTAGTTTTGTCTCTTGCATGTGAGATATCTCTGTGGGTTTAAGTGGAGCGGGGTCAGTTGTCTGATGTTCCATGGGGTTTGCTGCTAAGAAATCAGATAGGGTTTGGCAGTCTGTTATTTTGGAACCAGTTTTCTTGGTGATTTATCCAGGGTTGAAATAGTTGCCTGGCAATGTCTGGGGGACAACGGATTAGATGTCGGTTGATTATCCTGTTATGTTGTTATTTTATAGGTGTGTGGCTCCTGGTTAGGAGATTCAGCTCATAATCGTAAGGGTGTGGGTTTGGTTCCCACACTTTACTTCAGCTCACTCAGCTGGCAGAAATGAGTCATACCTGTAATTCAGTGGACCAGCTTATCATGTTCTGTGTTCTGTGTTGGATTTCCCTGAGAACTGCATCTATCGTATGCATGTCAGTCGCATCTTGTCTTCTACTATAGTCTCAGGTTAAGCAAATCCTTGTGAGTGGATTTGGTAGAAAGAAACTGGAAGAAGCCCATCACATATATGTGTGTCTTTGTGTTTGTCCCCACCATTCCTTGACAGCCAATGCTGGTGTGTTTGTGTCCCTGTAACCTAGTGGTTCAACAAAAGAAAGCGATAGAATAAGTTCTGAGGTTGATTTCTTCGACTAACACCCTTTAAGGCGATGCTCCAGCATGACTACAGTCAAATGGCTGAAGCATATAGAAAACAGTAAAAAATGTCTGTGGTGCACTTAGCCACTTGCTTGTTAATTTCACGAGCAGGCTGTTCCAGTGATCGGAACAATCCTAATTGACCAACAGCATTTTTAGATGGTGTTGGATCACTTGACACTTTGGTTTGCCCTCATTCTGCGCTGTGGTTCTGTCTTCAAGTGGTTGTGAAGTGTTTTGTTTGCCAGATGGGAATGTGGTTGAACACCATCCTCTTTTCTGATGTTGTGAGGATGCTGAAGGATTAAGGGGGGAGTGTGGTGGCTGTTGTTGTTGGTGTTGTTTAACCTCAGGTTAGTCCAGATTGAGCAAAATCCATGATCAAAAGTATCACAGCCATGACCATCCTGTCATTAACAAATCCAGAATCACATGACACAGCATATCCTGAGTCTAGTCACCATGTAGTGGTCTCCCTCATTGGCTCATACATACATACATACATATATATATATATAGATAAGAGAGTAGGGTGTGATTTGAGAGAGATTTGGCTGCTATTTCTAGCAGGTCCAGCTACCATGTAGAGGTCTCCCTCATTGGCTCATACATACATATATACATAGGTAAGAGTGTAGGGTGTGATTTGGGGGAGATTTGGCTGCTATTTCTAGCAGGTCCAGCTACCATGTAGAGGTCTCCCTCATTAGCTCATACATACATATATACATAGATAAGAGAGTAGGGTGTGATTTTGAGGGAGATTTGGTTGCTATTTCTAGCAGGTCTAGCTATCATGTAGAGGCCTCCCTTATTGGCTCATACATACATATATACATAGATAAGAGAGTAGGGTGTGATTTTGAGGGAGATTTGGTTGCTATTTCTAGCAGGTCTAGCTACCATGTAGAGGCCTCCTTCATTGGCTCATACATCATCATCATCATCACCATCGTTTAACGTCCGCTTTCCATGCTAGCATGGGTTGGACGATTTGACTGAGGACTGGTAAAACCGGATGGCAACACCAGGCTCCAATCTAATTTGGCAGAGTTTCTACAGCTGGATGCCCTTCCTAACGCCAACCACTCAGAGAGTGTAGTGGGTGCTTTTACGTGTCACCTGCACGAAGGCCAGTCAGGCGGTTCTGGCAATGGCCACGCTCAAAATGGTGTCTTTTATGTGCCACCCGTACAAGAGCCAGTCCAGGGGCACTGGCAACGATCTCGCTAGAAAATCCTATGAAGGCCAGTCAGGCGGTACTGGCAACGGCCACGCTCAAAATGGTGTCTTTTATGTGCCACCCGCACAAGAGCCAGTCCAGGGACACTGGAAGCGATCTCACTTGGCTTGCCGGGTCTTCTCACGCACAGCACATTTCCAAAGGTCTCGGTCAGTAGTCATCGCCTCGGTGAGGCCCAATGTTCGAAGGTCTTGCCTCACCACCTCAGCCCAGGTCTTCCTGGGCCTACCTCTTCCACGGGTTCCCTCAACTGTTAGGGTATGGCACTTTTTCACGCAGCTATCCTCATCCATTCTCACCACATGTCCATACCAGCGCAATCGTCTCTCTTGCACACCACAACTAATGCTTCTTATGTTCAGCTTTTCTCTCAAGATACTTACACCCTGACGGGTATGCACACTGACATTACACATCAAACGGAGCATACTGGCTTCATTCCTTGCGAGCTTACGCATGTCCTCAGCAGTCACAGCCCATGTTTCACTGCCATGTAGCATGGCTGTTCAATGAATTTTCAAAATTCTAGTCGTTCTATTGACGGGGTTTTGTCAAAAGAAAGTGAGCTAAAAGTAAAAAACAAACAAACCCTCTTTCCATCAGGAAAGGAACCTTTGGAGAAAACTCCAAGCTGCCATTATATGGAATTTTTTTTTTATTTAGTGTTTAATTTTATTTTTCATTTTCGAATTAACTGTCACGATATCTGCAAGAATAAATTGCATTGATATAAGAACTGCCGTTCAGTGGCACCAGTTCTGTAGAGATGTTTGTTTGGCAAAAAACTGGTGCCGGATAAAACTCCAATTGCTGGTCCGGACCATAGAGTGGAGTTCCATGAAAGTTTGTTCTTCAAAAAGAAGAACAATGGACGACGAATGTGTCGCAAAACTTGGGTTGTTGGATGTTATGACACCACAACCAGAAAAAGGATTTCTTCAACGTCTAGCCGATAGGAGTGCAGAGATGTTGGAGAATGTTATCAGACAAAACGTTCTTGCAGAAAATTTATGACTGACAATTTGGCAAGCTATTGGAATCTGCATATACTCGGTTCCATTCACCAGACGGTAAATCGTTCCCCAAATTTCTTAGATCGGTCATCGGGGTATGTAAAAATCAGCGGAGGTAAAGATTATGGGAGATTATTTTTGTTGGTTTTATTTTGAAATGAAAACATTATATCAAGGTACGATTCAAGAAGATGGATCCAGGGCGCGCATCCGCGCATGCGAGACGTGACTAGTGGATCCTACGACTACCTAGCGCGCGTGCGCCACGCACAAAACATGTATGAGGGTGTTTGCGTTTTGTTTACAATGTGTTTTATTTACTTTGTTCAAAAAAACCAAAACAAACCGTCCTGCATGTTTTGTGCATGCATGCATTGGCAATAGATTGTTATTGTAGGATCGACTAGTCACGACTCGCGTGCGCGTGCGCAATAGCAGGTGTGTGCGCCAATTAATGGCGGTGAATTCGAATGTGTGAAAAAAAGGTAAATTTCAACATTTCTCTCGTTCAACACCCGACAAAGCATAAACCACAAAATTCACCTTTATTCTGTAATTCTATCTCCAGAAAATCGAAAAATACAAGTTATTCGCTGAAAAATTCTGCGCCAGAAATCGCAAAAGAAGCCAAAACCATTTCACAGCTGATGTCTTCTGCTGAATTCCAGACATTTTCGAACAAGGTAAGGCAAAGAGATTTCCTTTTAATTGGCTTTCGCTTGTTTCAATAAAGACAAAACAAAACACTAACATGCTTTTGCTTTTGTTCAGTCTTCGTTACTACTAATTTTTATAATTTCAGCATTCGTTTATTATTGTTTTCAAACGTATTTCTGCCAAATGTCATTTATAAAACATGTTTAAAGAAAAAGGGTGCGGATGCAGTCACGCCCCTCACCTTCGAAAATGTGTTTTTTAGTGAAAGGTTTCTAAGGAAACGTGTCTGTTTATTATTACATGTGTGTTTATATAGATGTCTGTAGGTATATAACGTGTGTATTTGTCTTTCTATAGCTCGAGAGAGAGAGAGAGAGAGAGAAAGTTGTAATGGAATTGAAGGCTTGTAATGGCTGTGGAGTATCTCTGGGTCAGTTCGTCGTACTTTATATTGTCTGATATCGTCTTTAAATCACATTTCACCTTCCAACACTTATAACCCCTCTTGAATCTCAATATTTCGTCGTTTTTTTGGCTTTCGGACACCTCAGTGTTTGTCCATCCATCGACATGCACAAATCTTGCAGTTCTCCATTTTGTTCTCTTCTGGATCCCTTCCTGGTCTACGCCTTTCAAACACGCGCGAAACAATTTCCAGTGGGAGGGGGGGGAGCCTGTTGAGCCTTGTGTTTTTTTGCATTTGTTTTTTTTTCACTTGCTTTGTATCGGAGGGGAATGGGCGGAGGGGGGTGTCTGCGAAGGTGGGGTGGGCGGGGTGGGGTGGGACGGGGTGTATGGCTTGGGGTTCTAATTCAATCTGTCCTTTCTTCCTCTTCCTTCAGCTACCATCCACTGTTCTTTGTTTCTCTTTTCTTCCTGTTGCACCTTCTCCGGCCCCTTTCTAACTTCTTCCTGACTTCTCTGCTTCTGCAGAGGCCTTTTTTAGCAACATTTAAAGCAACGAGGGGTTCTGCCCTCCACCCCCACCCCCACTCTCAACACCACATCTCCAATGGTCACCGTTTCCACCATATTTTCAGTGGTTCTCCCAATACCCAATATGATCAGGTCCAATGTTTGCTCTTTCCATACAGAATTTTCTGTTTTCGTGGCCTGCAGGACGGCTATTTCTTCTTTACTTCCGAGAAGAACAGCCGCCACAACCCAAGCCACATCTGTTTCTGGTGGGATTCTCTCCACCCTAATCCTGGAAGTCCTTCCAAGATATGTAGGTTACTGTGGTTACAGCATATTCTTTTGCCTTTCCTGCCTTCTTGAACCACAATTGTTCCAAATCTGCTTCCTCTGCCTCAACGTTTTCAATTTTCCTTTCTTCCACTGAGTACACCTTATATATTTACTGTTTTCTTACCCATATTTTCCAATACTTTCTGGAGTAGGGACAACTTAGCATCACCACCGATCCTACGTGCCATCTTCTCATATTTCTCCATGTTTGTCAGGTCCACCTCCTTTTTTGTGACTTCTGTCACTTCAGCAAATCTTTCTTCTTCCTTAAACACTTGTCCATTCTATCAACTGCTCATACAAGCCACTCCTCCAAAGAGGACAATTCGGACCCCCTAAGGTCTGAATAGAACATGTTCCTTACTGTTGGCATTGCTGATCCTGCTTAAGGCGGAGAGAAAGCACAAAACAGTCGACCCCTCCTCACACAATCAACAAATACACCAACACTATGTAAAAGCGTGAGAGGAAATGGGAAAGAAGAAAGAGAGAGAATGTCTTAATTCTCCTGCTTAAATTGTCTTGCCGATGAGAGTCTTGCTGTTGTATTAGATTGATAGATAGAGAGATATTGATATATGTAAATATATATGTGTGTATATATTTAAGTGCAAGATCTCAGGATCAAGGTGTAGGAAGTGAGTAAGCTTCAAGCAGTCCATAGTAGAAAGTATAAAAAGTAACTTTGAAGAACATTAGTGGTTTATTGTCAAAGAAGATTGTAAATGTTTTCCAAAATTAGGGAACAGAGGAGATAAAATCACCAGCAGAACCTCAGAAATAGTAATTAGCCTAACGAGGGGTACTCCACTAGCTACTGATAAGGGTGAATACACCTTAGTTAAATGAAGGTTACATTGTTGTCAAAATATCTCAAGAGAATAAGGTTCTGCTAGCTGGGAGACATATGTTACTGGGATTTTCACCTGTTCCAATCCCTAAATTTGCATGTGTCTAGTTATATGTGTGTTTGTGCATGTGTGTGTGTGTGTGTGTACATGTATGTAGAAGAGAAGAGATGAGAAAGGAATAAACGATCATCTTCTGAACTTTCTAGGATGATTGCTCCTTCCTTTGTCATTCCTTTTCTTATTACTGCTCCCTACTTGACTAATGTGTCATTCTGGTATATATTCAGTTTCACACCAGGTTATTTGGATCTCAATGCCTTAGCAATATATTCTTTTACTTGTTTCAATCATTTTGATTGTGGCCACGCTGGAGCACCACCATTTAGTCAAAGAAATCGACCCCGGGACTTATTCTTTGCAAGCCTAGTACTTCTGTTGGTCTCTTTTAATGTATTTTAATTATCATGTGCTTTTCAAGAGGCTTTTATAATTGAAGATTTCAACTTCACAATTCAGTCTTAATTCACTGTGAGATACACATTTCAAGGTTGTATTAATGTTCAACAGAAGTGTACCCCAACACCGTAACTTTGTTTCCTCATAGCTGCATGCAACAAACATGAATATTTGAAGATAAAATTCTTTACAAATGGAGTAGATTACAATTTTATCTGGATTTGTTGTGAAAAAAAGTTTTGAAGGAGGGTGAAAAGAGGAGTTTCAGATAAATCACCCATGGGTTGTGAATAAAAATAGGGAAACAGAATACTTTGAGAGAAAAACCCCACCCTTTTTTTTTTTTAAAGCTAATTTCAATAAGGCAAACCCCCATCTGTGTCATAAACAGATTCACTGTAGACACAATAAACATATGGTCCTGTGATATTGGACTGGGGTGGAACAGTTCTCCACTATCTACTTGAAGCTCTTCTAGAGGCACTGTACTAAAAATAGCAACCCTTTATATTCTTAAGGTAGTGATATACAAAAAAGAAAACTTAATAAATTTATCATACAGACAGAGACATGGCTGTGTGGGAAAGAAACTAATTTTGTAATCTCATGGCTTCAAGTTCAGTCCCACTGCATAGCACCTTGGGAAAGCGTGTGTATATATATACATATATATATTGATTGAAATGTACAGTATTATAGTACTATGTATCCATTGTGGCCATCCTTACCAGTCGGTTTTGCACTTGGGGCTTAATAGGTTGTTAGATAACAGTCCAATTATGTAACCCTGCACTCTTCAGAGCAGCTCTACTGTCTGTTTTGTATGGTTTCTATGACTGAATGCCCTTCCTAACTAATGCCAGCCACTTTACAGAGTGAACTGAGTTCCTTTTTATGTGGTGCCCATGCACATATGTTAGTACATTACAATATTAGAGAAGTATTTCAGTTGATTTCACCAATCAGGCTCCCACACAACAGCAGAAAATCCCAATCCTGGTGCTTGTTAGAAGAAGGGCTCATGCAAACAAAGAAGATTGTGCTGAAATGGATTTGTTGTATATATATAATATATATACATGGGTTGCATGGAGGCAAAGTGACTGAGTCCCTTTCAAGTGTTGGGCCTCATGGAGGCAATGACTGAGAAGACCCATCAAGCTGAGCAAAACCGCAGTTGTGGCAGATACTGGTACAGTACAAATTGGCATGTAAGGGCATCCAGCTATAGAAAACCATGCCAAATCAGAGAGGAGCCTGGTGCAGCCTTCCAGTGTGCCAACCCAGTCAAACCATCCAACCCATACCAGCATGGACAATGGATGCTAAATGATGATGATGATGACACACACACAATAAATACATATGTGTGTATACATATATATACATATATATATATATATATATATATATATATATATATATATATACATATAATTATATATATATATTTCGGTTTTTTGGATTTGTTTCGCAAGACTTTTTTATGTCATTTCGTGTGTTGAAGCATCTTCTGTTGTGTCTGGGGAGAGTCATTTTCTTATTGTGCCTTCAAATTTAACACTCACCGGTAACATTTCCACTTATTTCTTATTTTAATTTTCCTAAAACTTTCGTTGCGTCTTGCAAACTTATCAATAGTCTTGACTCTGTCCGTTATTTATGCATGTGTGTGTCTCAGTGTGTGTGTATGTATGCATTCATGTGTGTGTATGTATGTCTGTGTGTGTGTGCATATGTATATATGTATGTATGGGTGTGTATGCATACATGTATGCATGTATGTATTCTGCATATTCCTGTGTTTGTGTGTGTTTTTATGTATGTGTGTGCATGTGTGTATATGTATGTATGTACCTCTGTCTCCTTGTGTGTGCATGTCTGAGTGTGTGTGTGTGTGTGTGTGTTTTGCTGCTATGTACCATGTTTTTATGTATGGGTGTATACATATGTGTGTGTGTGAGTGTATCTGTGTGTATGTATGTATATATGTATACTTGTGTGGGTGTGTGTACGTATGTTTGTAAGTATATATGTGTGTATATGTGTACATATCTATGTATATGTATATATAATTGTGTATGTATTTGTATAAATCCATATGTATGAGTTATTAGGTTCTGTATGTATGTACATATATCTGTATGTATGTGTGTGTATATATGTATGTATGCGTGTATGTGTGTATATATATGTATGTATATGTATGTATGTATGTGTGTATATATATATATATATATATATATATATGTATGTGTATGTATGTATATATGAAAACACTTGAGTTCTTTTTCTTTTATATATATGTATTTGTATGTATGTATGTATGTATGTGCATGCGTGTGTTTACGTATGTGTTTGTATACATGTATGTATATGTATATGCGTATCTGTTTATTCGGTTATAGACGTAGATGTATATGTATGAGTATATGTATGTGTCTATTTCTATTTATACATGTGTATATATATATATATGTATATATGTGTGTATGGGGACATGCACACATATGGGTATATTTGTATAGGCATGGGTACGTATGTGCATATGTGTAAATGTGGACGTATGTGTGTATATACGTGTGTGTGTGTATATATATATATATATATATATATATATATATATATATATATATACACATATATATATGCGTATATATATGTGTATATATATGTATGTATATGTGTATATGTCTTTATGTATGCATGTATGTTTTCACACAGTTATATGTATGTGTTGTCCAACCCACTATCCGGTAGCGTCCAATTCTCTAACGGTTTTTTTCAAATGAATCAAGTCATAACCTTATCCATCTATTGTTTTCATAATCGGTCATAAAGTCTTACGTTTAAGATGATTCCCATGCATTCCCTGAAGAGAAGGTTACAATTTTAATATCACAGATCCCTATGGATCACACAGGTTGTAATCCTTTGAAACATATGTAGGAATAAAGTATGCAATTATAACATGCGTTTTCTCCATTCCTTAAATTTTTAAATATATATATATATATATATATATATATATATGTATGTATGTATGAGCCAATGATGGAGACCTCTGCATGGTGGCTACACCTGTTAGAAGTAGCAGCCAAATCTTCCTCGAATCACACCTTACTCTCTTATATTTTAGATGAGGAAAGTATTTGAATATCCCAGGAGATTCTTGTGGTGGTGGTGTGGTGGTGGTGGTGTATAGGGCAATCATTGTTAAGGGGAAGGGCTGCAGAACTGTCCCTGAATACTTAAGGGATTACGTAGTAGAGATACAGCCAATTCAGGGAGGGTCCTGCAACGTTGTGTGAATGTAGTTCCTTGTTTTTGTGTGTTGACTGTGACCTTGAGCATGATAAGAGGGTCTGCCATGTTGTTTAACCCTAGGGCAATACTGATCCAGTAGACCTATGATGGTGGGTGTTACAACTATGATTATCTTGATTTTGTTTGGTTTTAATTCAGCCCTAGTGTATCTTGGAATATATAATTTAATGGGTCTTTCCAACTTTAAGACAGCTAAGCAGTGATTTCAGGGAGAGTTAGCTGCTATTTCTTGTAAAGTAAGGTACCACATAAAAGTTACTCACCAATTTTTGATGATGATGATGGTGATGATAGTGGTAGTAGTGGTGGTAGTGGTGATGATGATGATGATGACAATGATGGTGGTAGTAGTAGTGGTGGTGGTCATGACGATGATAGCAGTAATGCTGGTGACAGTGATGATGATGATGATGATGGTGAATGCGATGGTTGTGGTGGTGGTGGTGGTGGTGTTAAGTAGAACACAATGAATCGCCCCCAAGAGGCTCTGTGTGAAGGAAGTAAAACAGCAGACTATTTTCTTAGGACACCCAAGAGAGAGGAGGGGGGGGCGCAATGGGGGTGGGGGTGGGGGATATAACATTTCACTGTTGTCGTGTTGACGTGGGTGGTGCATATATATATATACACACACACGTATGCTTGATATAATCTCATATATATATATACATAGATATATTCACTCCCTCACACCCTCTCCCCTCATACACGGCTTATTTTTTCTCGAAGTGTCTTGAAGTACACAGAGGAAGCTATAAATAAGGCCTTGTAAATACTGAGTTGAGAAAACTATTTTGGACCCCAAAAAAAAAACAAATCGGTTTCTAAAATGCTTTGGTCCAATGGTAGAAGATCTGTCATGTTCAAAGATGTGGGTTTGAGTCTCACTGGCAGCCTCTTTGATTTTTACTCTCCAAATAGTTTCCATGTTTCTATTTATTAGCTTCACGTTTGTGCTTCGAAATCCACCATTTCCCAAAAAAAGGGATTCTTTTACATTCGTCGAAAAATTTATTACAAGAAGGCAAAGCTGTGTGGTCAGGAAGACCCCTTTGTAGCCAGTTGGTTTTGGGTTCAGTCCCACTGTGTGGTACCTTGGCTAAGTCTTTTATACTATACTGTCAGACCAATCAATGCCTTAGACATGAATTTTGTAGATGGAAACTGGAAGGAAGCCTATTCTACTGGGTTGGCCATGTGATTCAGATACCAAGTAGCCAGTTCCCAAAGATGGTCCTCTTCAGCAAGATTCAGACTGGAAGTTGGCCCCGTCGACTTTCGAAAGTTTGTTTTGCTGCAGGTCTCAAGTGGTCTCTCATTTTACGTAGTATCCTTCCCAATTGGTGAGGGTCCCTGGCTGTTAATTGGAAGCCATGCAAGTCCATGTGCTTTTACCTGTCTCTTCTCAAAGCTCGTTACTCCAGCGTTCACCACATCAGCTCGTTAAGTCTCAACAGTCCTCACCGTTTGTTTTTACTGTTTTGTTCTTGTTGTTCTGTTTTGTTACCACTTTAACCTTCTGCGGGAAGGACTGTTTTAACGAAGTCTCATCTGGTCCCTGCCTTTGAAATGCTGAGTATATAAAACAGGGGGCAACTGATGAAGGGAATGTTCTTTATGTTGCCTGTTTCGTTTCTCTGTTTGTTTCTTTCGATGTTCATTGTTTGTGTCTTTTTTATGTTCTCGTTTCTCTTTTTGTTCACATTTCTTTGATGCCCTGTACCAATATATGCATGTATATATATACATATATAAGTAGGCATGTACATGTATGTGTGTATATATGCATATACTTATATGTTGCTTTCCAGAATTCTTTGCTACCAGCATAAATAAGTTATTGATAAAATGGCAAAATTGTGTTGATGATTTAGATGCATTCTTTGATTAACTGCATTGCTTTTCGTTGAGATAAAGCAAAATAAACTTTCAGTTCAAAATCGGATCATTTCATTCTTAACGACCTGATATAATGTAGCCCTGTACGTTTACTTTAAATCCACAGGTTGGTCGTGAGTGGAACACCTTTGTTCATTGAACAGCCGTATCAGGGTTGGCCTAGGGCTAAACAATCACAACACCCACAGATTTCCATAACAATACAATCATTGGCATTTGGGGTGGCCACCAGTTGCAAACAGATGGTGCACTTTGAGTGCAAACATGTACACACACTTTTACTGTCCTTGTTGTTTTTGTTGTTGTTGGTGGTGGTGACGTGGTGTTGTCCCTGTTTGGTGTCAATGTTGTTTTCTTTGTCTTTCATGGATTATTTAATGAAATATATTTATACATACATAGACGCATACACAAACACACTCACACACTTATATACATACATTGCATTCATACAAGCATACAAAGATACATATATAGAGTTACTCATACATTCACATGTACACACACACACACACACATTCATACACATACCTATATATATCTTGCATTCATGCATACACACACAGTACATACATACATGTATAGTGACATGCAATGACATTAACTCCCACATACATGTTAGTCAATACACACACAGCCTGGAAGACTTCCTAAAAAAAAAAAAAACCCCATATATCACAACACCACCACCACCACCACTACCACCTCAGCCACCACTGTCACCACTACCAACACCACTACAAGTGCTGCAACATATACCATCACAAAATTGCCACCAGAACTACCACCACCACCACCACCACTGCCACCGCCCTACTCGCTACTCACTTCATAACCACTGCTACTATCACCTAAGCTGCAACTCCTACTTTCACCACCACCACTTTCCACCACAAACCAATGAGGGAGATCCGCCACTACTAACTACATTATTAGAAATAGCAGCTAAATCTCCCTCAAATCACACCCTACTCCTCTCTTATGTATGGACCAATGTGGGAGGCATCTACATGGTAGCTAGAGCTGGGAGAAATAGCAGCCAAATCTCCCTGAAATGGCTCCCATTTTAGAAATAGTTACATTGTATAAACAAAATTTTAGGGGAAAGGCAAGATGGTCACAGCTGGAGTGTCTGCTGTGACTGGATTGACCTGGGACTAAACTACCACCACCACCATGTTGTTATTATTCATGTCAACATTTCCATGGCAACAGAAAACTGTTCACACACAACACGGTGGGGGAGGTCAGTGTGTGTGTGTGTGTGTGTGTGTGTTTATCTGGTGCCTGGTGGTGATGGAGACATCCTGTTCTATAAGTGTCACTGTTGGTTTTTCGTTGTTTAACCCTAGGCCAGCCTCGGTGGAGAAGGTCTATGACCACAGATGCCTCAACCATGACCATCTCATATTTAGAAGTGCATGACTTCAGGTGTCCTCCTTTCTTTATTGAAGAAGTTCAGAAGTGAGGTGAGGATCATTTAGCTGTTATTTTCAGCAGATAGAGCAACCATACAACAGCTCTCATTTTCCTGTGCCTGGTTTCAGCTGCAGTCAGAGTCTTGACTTATGATCAAAGGGTTTCCATCCTTGACCATCCAACATGATCTCGTGTTTTTTGAAGACAGCAATGTGGTGTGATTTTGAGGGAGATTTGTCTGCTATTTCTAAATGAAGACCAGTTCCCACATGTGGGCTGATTTGTGTCAGGAGCAGTGGGGAGAGGCAGGGTGATGGGGTGGGGGGCAGATATCGTGTGCTTATGTTGTCATTTTGCTCCAGCTAAACCCTGAGTAAGCAGAAGTATGATCACAGGCAATCCAGTTGTGACTATCCCCTCTGTCTCCGATGTTTAGGGAGCCAAAGCTCCCATTAGCAAGTAAGCATGATTTGTAGGAGATTGTGGAGTGAAGGAGGAATTGCGAGAAAGAGAAGAGACGTGGATTGGTTTGTCGAGGTAGGGTGAGGGCAAAATGTTCTTGTTATGTGTTGGTGGAACATCCAGGTTGGGGGGGGGGGCTAGCAGATGGCAATACTAGAGTGAGAGAAGGCATGTGGGTAGAATACACAGGTCGGGGGCAGGCAGAGAGTAAGGATACAGTGGCCCTGGGCCAAGAGGACGACAAGATTGGGGAGTGAGAGGTAATCATAATGCGTGAGAAAGAGATGTAGTTTGGTTCATTGTGTAAGAAGTTTTCTTGTTAAGTGTAGGTGGGACACACAGCACTTGTAGAACTCAGTTTCACTGATGTGGGTGGGACAGATTGAAGGATGTGCTGAAACGATTGTCATGTTGAATAAAAGATTCTAAATCCATCTTCTGTTTCTTTTATCAACAATAAACACAACAAACATTGTGGGTTTCCTGACATAAATCCAGTGAAAATTGTAGAGTTTCTGTGGAGGATGACATCAGGTAGCCTGAAACGGTGAATGTGCTTTGACTGACATAAGAATAGGCATATACTCAAAGTCCAAATAGTTACATGTGTGTGTGTATATATGCATCTGTGTGCGTGTGTATATATATATATTTATATATATATAT